>NC_070593.1:5371837-5504337 GCF_027409825.1 Scomber japonicus
AGGAAGGAAGGAAGGAAGGAAGGAAGGAAGGAAGGAAGGAAGGAGGGAGGGAGGAAAGGAGGAAGGAAGGAAGGAAGGTAGGAAGGAAAGAAGGAAAGGAATAAGGATGAAAAGAGGAAGGAATTTAGGAGAGAAGGAAGGGAGGAAGGAAAGGTGGAAAGAAGGAAGGAAAGGAGTAAGGATGAAAAGAGGAAGGAATTTAGGAGAGAAGGAAGGGAGGAAGGAAAGGAGGGAGGAAGGAAGGAAGGAAGGAAGGAAGGAAAGGGTAAGGTGATAGGCCCAGAACCGGTGCTTAGTCAGGCTCTGGCTCCAAACCAGCAGCAGCTCCAGCTCAGTGGAAAAGGGGTATCTTATAACTCATTTTGGAAGCTCCTTGGAGAAAAAATGGAGGTGCCTTCACATATTTGAATCAGTCTGCAATGATTACAAAAATGAAGGAAAATGGTGTTTACTGTAATGAGGTAAGTTTGAAGTCAGAAGGAGCCGGTTGATTTTCAGAGTTCACTGAAATGAAAAAAGAGGAGGGAGCTCGGCATCAAACAAGTTTGTGAAGTGGCCACCTTTTTGAAGCTGCAACTGAAAGAGTATTTGCTTTTAATCAAGTTGAGTTTTAAAGGCAGCCAAATGTCAAGAAGAAGAAGAAAAAGATCTTGCAGCAGATAAGTCAAAGTTAAGTTGAAAATCTATCATCTCTAAAAATCTCCTGCTCTAAAAACTTATTGTAGAGGACCTGATATTTATAGATAATGAGGTAGCATGGTGCTTTATCCCTCCTGTCGTCCTCCCGGGTCAAATTGACCCTGTCTGTTTTGACTGTTCCTTCTTTCCTTCCTTCCTTCAGTCTGTTCTTCCTCCCTCCTTTCCTTCTTTCTTCCTTCCTTCCTTTGTCCTTTCCTTCCTTCCTCCTTCCTTCCTTTGTCTTTTCCTTCCTTCTTCCTTCCTCCCTCCTTCCTTTGTCTTTTCCTTCCTTCTTCCTTCCTTCCTCCCTCCTTTATTTCCTTTCTTCCTTTGTCCTTTCCTTCCTCCCTCCTTTCCTTCTTCCTTCCTCCCTCCTTCCTTTGTCTTTTCCTTCCTTCGTTCCTCCCTTCTTTCCTTCTTACTTCCTCCCTCCTTCCTTTGTCTTTTCCTTCCTTCCCTCTTTCCCTCCTTCCTCCCTCCTTTCCTTCTTCTTCCCTCCCTTCCTTGACTCAAGGACAACAGGAGGGTTAAAGCAGCATCCAACGAGCCAGGAAACTTGCCATGCCTCCTTCTTTACTCTGCTCAGCATCTCATCACATTGCCCTTATTTTCATCTATGTTAATGCAGTTTCATCATCTCTGAAAGACCTAGCTTAGCTCCGTCCAGGGCATGCCGGCTTGCATCCTGAAGAAGCTCAGACTGCTCTCCAGGTAATCACGGAGAGATGCGATAGAGTTTCAAACAGAGCTGGAGAACTCAGATTGCTTTCTCGACAACACAGAAAGTCTAAGTCTCACACACACACCTCCCTCCTTCCTCCTTCCCTCCCCTCCCTCCATCCCTCCCTCCTGCCACCTCTCCCTGCTCTCCAAACCAAACCCACACGACAGATGTGGTTGGAGCTCTGCTGTGGGGGCTAAATAAGACGGCTTGAAAGAGGAAGAGTGCACAGACACACTGCCAAGAGGATATTTCCATCTTTCTTAAAAGCGTCTCTGTTAAATGGAAAACAAATGTGTGATTGATGTGTTCGACTTCGCCGATGACGACAGACGAATAGAGAGGAGAGACGCCGTCCCCCCTCATCCTCCCCCCACCCACCATCTCTCTAAACGATCGCTTTGAAATTAGAGACTGGCAAGAGGAAAGCAAGAGTGAAAAGTTATATGGAGTAGCAGTGGGATGCAGAAGAATGTGAGGTCACTTTGATGGTGAAATAGACAAATTTGCTCCAACCCTTGTGATAAAAAAAAAAAGCATTAGACATAAACAGACATAATAAAAAAGGTATGAAACTGAGCAGTGGTGTGCACGGGGGGGGGGGGGGGGGGCGAGGGGGCAGGGGGGCAGTCGCAAACACACTAAACTGCCCTCTTGGGAGCTGAGGTGCCCTCTTGGGAGCCAGAACGTGTGCTAAGGTGCCCTCTTGGGAGCCAAAACCCGTGCTAAGGTGCCCTCTTGGGAGCCAAAACCCGTGCTAAGGTGCCCTCTTGGGAGCCAAAACCCGTGCTAAGGTGCCCTCCTGGTTGCCAGAACGCGTGCTAAGGTGCCCTCTTGGGAGCCAGAACGCGTGCTAGGGTGCCCTCTTGGGAGCCAGAACGTGTGCTAAGGTGCCCTCTTGGGAACCAGAACGTGTGCTAAACTGCCCTCTTGGGAGCCAGAACGTGTGCTAAGGTGCCCTCTTGGGAGCCAGAACGTGTGCTAAGGTGCCCTCTTGGGAGCCAAAACGCGTGCTAAGGTGCCCTCTTGGGAGCCAGAACGCGTGCTAAGGTGCCCTCTTGGGAGCCAGAACGTGTGCTAAGGTGCCCTCCTGGTAGCCAGAACGTGTGCTAAGGTGCCCTCTTGGGGGCGTGCTGTATGTGGCCTTTTTTTCCTTTTCGCCCCCGCCCTTCAAGAAGTCTCTGCACACCACTGAAACTGAGACAAACAAAAAAACTTCCCATTTGGATCCAAATCAAGGCTTAAAGCTGAAAAACGATAAGCGTCTCTTGGTGGAAATTCCTGAATCTGTTCTTTGGTCCAAGGCTGTCCATCAAACGTTACAGTAATCTGTTGCCAAGGTATCGAGGCTGCTGGCAGGAAGACAAACACAGTAATAAGGGTGAAAAATGAAACCTGTTTGGCGGAGGTGACAACGAGTCACACACCCCCCCCCTTCCCTCCCTTGTTTTGGAAGACGGTGAAAGGATTACCTTGGAACAATGGTTTCTTTCGGTATTATCAAAGACTAATCAACAAGTCTGACAACTCAATCTGTCCTTCAGTCGTCGTCAAATAAATCTAATCTTAAAACTTGTGAATATATCGGAAGAAGACTTGGTGCCAAAATTACAGAATATATAAAAAGAAAAAGGAGCACATTGATTTTTCTTTTTCTTCTGATTTTCTTTAATACAATGTTATTCCCTAATCATTCAGATGTGTGTAATTAGAGTATCAAAGTCTAAATAATTGCTGCTGTGGAACAAGGACGCGTCTTGTCTTTGAATTCTTTGTCTTATAGCGTCTTGAAATGCTTCACCTCCCATGTTTTAATGGATCGTACAACCAACCAGTCCTCCAAGAGATACTTCAAAACATTCAATAACTCTTTAACCCCTTTTTTCCCTCTAAAACTAAAGTGTTGTAGTATAATCAGACCATTGATGTGATTTTGGGAAAAAAGCTCCAACAACACTTTTATTTTATTTTTATTAGTATAGAATGACTTTATTGGTAGACTGATGCATTTGGGCTTCATCCTTCATCTGGATCATCATAAAAACTCATTACAAACTGTAATAAATGGAGTAAAAAATAACCAGTTATGTGCATCAGCCAGTGGGGTATCTAATAAAATGGGTTGGGTTTATGATCACATGACTGAGGCCCATTATTATTATTATCCCAGACAGGCAGAGAGGCAAAGAGGAGTAGCCAATAATAAGGGTCAGATTGACCCTGTCTGTCTCTTTTGACTGTTCCTTCTTTCCTTCCTCTCTCCCTCTTTCTTTGCTCCCTCCTACTCCCATCCTTCTTTCTTCACTTCCTTCCTTCCTCTTTTCCTTGTTCCGTCCTTCCTCTTTTCCTCCCTTCAGTCCTTCCTTCCACCTTTCCTTCCACCTACCTTTCCTTCCTTCCTTGCTTCTCTCCTTACTTCCTCCCTCTTTGTTTGCTCCCTCCTCCTTCCATCCTTCCTCTTTTTCTCCCTTCCTTCTTTCCTTCCTCCTCTCCTTCCTTCCTCTTTTCCTTCCTCCCTCCTCCTTCCATCCTTCTTTCTTCACTTCCTTCCATCCTCTTTTCCTCCCTTCCTTCTCTCCTCCCTTCCTCTTTTCCTCCCTCCCTCCCTCCCTCCTTACTCCTTTCGTTCCTCATTCCTTCCTTCTTTCCTCCCTTCTACCTTTACCTACCTTCCTTCCTTTCCTTCTCTCCTCCCTCCCTCCCTCCCTCCTTACTCCTTTTCTTCCTCCCTTCCTTCCACCTTTCCTTCCTTCTCTCCTTCCTTCCTTCCTTCCTTCCTTCCTCTTTTTCTCCCTCCCTCCCTCCTTCCACCTTTCCTTCTTCATTCCTTCCTTCTTTCCTTCTTCCCTCCCTCCCTTCCCTTCCTTCCTTGACCTGAGGACAGCAGGAGGGTTAAGTTAAAGCATTACATGATAATCATTACAAATAAAAGCGTTACATACGACAGGCAGAGAGGCAAAGAGGAGTTATCCAATAAATGACATGGGCGACACTATATTTGGTCCACAAACCACAAAAGTGCAATTTAAGGGGTGATGCTTGAGTTAGAGCAGAAGTGGATTAAAATCTAAACTGTGCCTATATTAGATATGCCAAAAAGTGATTTAGGGGTCAGGAAGTTATTGGATATAGTTTGAATCACTTTTCGGGAGGACGCTTCGTTTTGGTGAAAATAAAGTTGTAGCTCGTCATTTATCTCATCAAGACAGGAGAGAGGCGTCGTTTGTGTTTTAACATATCGCTCATGAGTTATTTATGTGTTCGCACTTAAGCGTCCTCTGGAAACACTTCCGTTGTCGTTTCTTTAATGTGTTCTGGCACTAGCAGAACGTTTTCTAAATGCTGTGTATGTGTTGTCAGATTGATGGAGAGGCTTTCTTTTTAATTTGCCCTTGTCAGCCACCGTGTTTAACAGTTGCCACGACGATAACTTTCCAGACTCGTATAATCCTGTCTGAGTAGTGCTGTGTGTGTTTTTGGTGTCTGATGAACTTTTAAAATGTGTTAGTCTGCAGATCCAGCTGGACTTCCTGGATCATATTTCATCATCTCACCTTAAAACATTATAAGAAGCTGCGTTGGTGTTATTTGAAGAATAATGGTTACAACAAAGATCATTTTCTGAGCTGTCACTGTGGTTTAATTACACTTTTAAATTTTAGCTAAATGAAATGACTCGTTTCATGTTAAGGAAACATCACAGACAGTCATGTTTAAAAAGAAAGTAACAACTCTTGGTTTAAAAAGGGGGACGTGAACAGTAAGATGTAATTAATAAATATCTGCTAACAGCCTCAGACGGCTTATAATCAAGTGCATTTCCCTCTGAAACCCCGTCTCTGATGTCAAGATCCAACAGGCTCGGCCACTTCTCACAGCAGTAGGCAGACATAAAAGGAAGAAAGCTAGAGAGAGAGAGAGAGAGAGAGAGAGAGAGAGAGAGAGAGAGAGAGAGAGAGAGAGAGAGAGAGAGAGAGAGAGAGAGAGAGAGAGAGAGAGAGAGAGAGAGAGAGACATTCAAACTGTCACTTCATGTGTGTACAAATAAGTGCAACAGCGCATCTATCTTAATGGAGAGACTGAATGAAAGAGTGCAGCGTTATCTCTTTTTGTACGACACACTGGGACTCATGCAGCAACAATTTCTGAAGTTTTCTCTTCAGTTTCTGTTAACCTTCCTGTCGTCTGTTTTGACTGTTCCTTCTTTCGTTTCTGCGTTCCTTCCTTCCATCCTTCTGTCCTTCCTTCCGTCCTCCCTCCCTCCCTCCTCTCTTTCTTTTCTTCCTCTCTTTCCTTCTTTCTTTCCTTCCATCCCCCTTTCTTCCTTCCTTCCTTTCCTTCCTCCCTTCTTCTCTCTCTTTCCTCCCCCCTACCTTCTTCCCTTCCTTCTTTCCTTCTTTCTTTCCTTCCATCCCCCTTTCTTCCTTTCCTTCCTCCCTTCTTCTCTCTCTTTCCTCCCCCCTACCTTCTTCCCTTCCTTCTTTCCTTCCTTCCTTCCTTCCTTCCTCTTTTTCTTTCTCCCTCCTACTTTCCTTCCTTCTATCCTCCCTTCCTTCCTCCCTACTTTCCTTCCTTCTTTCCTCCCTTCCTTCCTTCTTTCCTCCCCCGCGTGTGGCTGATTGTTATTAACGTAGGTAACGCCCCCTAACCCAGGAATCAGAGATACCACTAAAAAAAAAAAAAAAAGGAAGCAAGAAGATGAACTTTAACAGTAATGAAATTGACATACAGTAAAATAAACTTATTATAGTCCTAATTGGGATTAATTGACCAGTAGTATTCCTTTATCCCAATTTAATCAATTATAATAATTGGAGGCGTGTGGCTGATTGTTACTAACGTAGGTATCAACCCCTAACCCAGGAATCAAGGATACCACAAAAAAAGGTAATGTAAAACTGTAATGTAATTGACATACAGTATAGTATTATTATAGATTAATTGACTAGAAGTATTCCTTTATCCCATGAATTTAATCATTCAATTATAATAATTACTTCGACACACTTTTAATAAACATAAAAGCATACTTAAAATGTGTGCATGTTTTTTCTTATCTTGGTACGAGTGCTCTCAGTCACTCTTACTCTCTACTCCTAAGAGAAGAGCAAAAATGAAAAAAAATGTCAGCGAGTCCCCAGAAATCAATGGGTACAAAATCAGAACAATTTGTAGATAAAAATAAGAAGGAATTTGTCCATATTTGGCTTTTTGCATGAAGCCCATTTTGTTGAGATTAAAGAGACGCGTGAAAGAAAGAGTAGATGTAGGAAGATAACACTTTTGATTTTAGATGTGACCTAATTCACTTCAAGCAAATCCTAACCGAAACCATTTAGTGTGAGGTTTGGTGGGTGAGTGAGGTAGGGTAGATGGTATTTCCTTTCCTTGGTTTGTTGTTTTAATTACACATGTAGATAAAAAAACAAATGTCCGCCATGCAGATGCATCACCACAAAGTTCTTCATGAATAATGATGCACAGTCACCCTCATAAATATGTGTGTTGGGGTGCATGAATCTCCACCTTCTCCAACTCTTGCAACACCTTTTTTTAAGAAGCTGCTCAACACCGCCCTCTGCAGGCCGGTCGATAAAAGACACACGGACACTTCTCAAAATATTTCACGGTGTTTGGGAAGGCTGAGGGTCTGGCAGAGCTTCGGTTTAACTACCTGCCACCACCTTGGCACCCACACAGACGGGACTTTCTGAGAGCTGAATTTTGGGAGGGGGAGGGCGGGGGAGACAGAGGTGGGTGTCCCCCCTTCCTCCCCCCTCCTCCTCTCAATCTCTTCCCACACACAGTCTGGCAAGGTGAGCAAGAAAGATGGTGGGAGGAGGAGGAGAGAGGTCGAGCTCTTCTTGTCGCTCCACTGTCCTCACCTCTCCTGTGTGGACCACCTTAACAGGCAGACAGAGTTGGAGCTCAAGCTGGGGGTGGGGGGCTTCTTCCCTGTCACCACTCAACTCTCCACTGCCCCCCTCTTCTTCCCCTCCCAGCAGCCTCCAATATAACCTCCGATTTAAGACTGAAGACGGAGGAGAGGAAGGAGAGGAAGGAGGGGGGAGGAGAAAAAGGAGATGGAAAGGAGATTGGAGGAATTGGAGGGGTGGGGCTCACCTTGTTTAGAAGGAGACCCCCCCCCTCACTCCCCTACACCCACCACCCCGATCCTCCCCAACTCCCCGACACACCCACAGACACATTCTGGCAGTGGGGAAGACAGGTGGAGCTCCCTCCTTCTCCTTCTCCCCACTTCCCTCTGTGCAACTGCATTTTCATTTATACGGCCAAGTCCAGTCTGTTTGAAGGGCATCCACACACACACACACACACACACACACACACACACACACACACGCAGACAACTACACACACACACACACACACACACACACACACACAGGCACACGCAGCTGTGAGAAGCTGCCAGGTTGCTGCTGCTGTTGATGAGAGGGAGAGAGAAGCCTTTTACAGTGACAGATGCAGTCCTGAGCCAGCTCTCATCCCCAACCCCCCCAACCCCCCCAACCCCCCCAACTCCCCCACCCACCAACACCAGCCCCACTCTTTGTTTACCGCCTTTATCTCAGAGGAGAACAAAAGAATACAGTTTTTCGGCTTAATATTAGGACTTGATTAGATAAAAGAGAGGAGAAAAGTGATGAAACTGGGCGTGGGTGATGACAGAAGACATAACCCCCCCCCCAAAAAAAAGCAACAAGGCATATAGATACATCTTTTTTTTTAAATATTTCTGTTTCTTGTGTCTTTTTCATACATTGACTTTCTCTTTTGAACAACATATGCTACATATAAATAAAGTTTTATTATATTATCTGAACATTTTAGGGCACTGCAGTGTGGCTTAACCTTCTTGTCGTCCTCTAGGGTCAGATTGACCCCGTCTCTTTTAACTGTTCCTTCTTTCCTTCCTTCCTTCCTTCCTCTCTTTCTTTGCTCCCTCCTCCTTCCATCCTTCTTTCCTCCCTTCCTTCTCTCCTTACTTCTTTCCTCTTTTCCTCCCTTCCTCTTTTCCTCTCTCCCTCACTCCTTACTCCTTTCCTTCCTCATTCCTTCCTTCCACCTTTCCTTCCTTCCTTCTCTTCTTACTTCCTTCGTCTTTTCCTCCCTCCCTCCTTACTCCTTTCCTTCCTCCCTTCCACCTTTGCTTCCTTCCTCCCTCCTTCCACCTTTCCTTCCTTCCTCCCTTCCTCCCTCCCTCCTTCCCTTCCTTCCTTCCTCCCTCCTTCCTTCTTTCTTTCCTCCCTTCCTTCCTTCTTTCCTCCCTCCTTCCTTCTTTCTTTCCTTCCTTCCTTCCTTCATCCTGTCCTTCCTTGACCCTGAGGACAACAGGAGGGTTAAGTTAAAGCATTACATGATAATCATTACAAATAAAAAGGACGTTGCATTTTTGCTTATTTATATAGAGAGAAAGAAATCAAACTAAAAGGTTTAATCTGAACACAACAAACTGAGGAATGATAAGAATAAACTAAATAACGTCACAATAACCAAACAATCATTAATCTAGCATTCAGATGATCCGTTAGATTTCAGATATGTCAGAAGTTTTGGTCTGATGTTGCAGTTGGAGCATTTCGGTGGTCTGATTTCCCGCAATTCAGTACGAGAACAGAAATAAACAACAATAAACAAGCCGCACACGGTGAGGAGAAGATCTACAGAGAGCAGGTTAATCGAGCTGAAAGTAAAGCAGCCTTTCCAGGATGCCGCCATCGTGTTCGAGGAGAAACCGAAGAAACCATTTAGGCAGGTAAGCAGTCGGTGTGAGCTCAGAGGTGGTCGAGAGGATTAACAACTGATTAAAACCACCAGGACAATCCATCCAGTATTTGTTGAGATATTTTAGCACCAACAACATTAATGAAGTCTATTTCACTCTTTTATGGAAGAAGAGACAGAGAAACTAATCATGTATGATGTGATTTTAATGTAAATGTAGTAGGCTGCCATATACATTATACAACATTCCTTGTGATAGTTATTTTATGCCACATTTCATATATGAAATGTTAACCCTCCTGTTGTCCTCGAATCAAGGAAGAAAGAAGGAAGGAAGGAAGGAAGGAAGGAAGGAAGGAAGGAAGGAAAGAAAGAAGGACAGAGGAAAGAAGGAAGAGAGGAAGGTGGGGGGAGGAAAGAAAGAGAGAAGGAAGGAAGGAAGGAAGGAAGGAGGGATGGAAATAAGGAGGGATAGAGGAAGGAAGGGCGAAGGAAAGAAGGAAGGTGGGGGGAGGAAAGAAAGGAAAAGGAAGGAAGGGAGGAAGGTGGGGGGAGGAAAGACAGAGAGAAGGAAGGAGGGAGGAAAGAAGGAGGGAAGGAAATAAGGAGGGAGAGAGGAAGGAAGAAGGGAAGGAAAGAAGAAGGGGGGGAGGACGGAAGGACAGAAGGAAGGATGAAAGGGGCATGGAGGATGGAAAGAAGTAAGGGAGGAAAGAGAGAGAAGCAGGGAGGGAAGGAAGGAAGGAAGGAGGGAGGGAGGAAAGAAGGAGGGAAGGAAGGAAGGAAGGAACAGCGTCAGTGTCCTCCAAGCAAAGTGTTATATTGTGTCCAGAATTTCTCATTACTTCCCTCTTCTTTCTCTCTCTCTCTCTCTCTCTCTTTTTTTTTTTTTTTTTTTTTGATGTTTTGTTTGGTTTTGCATGGGCGACCCCTGTCACTCAGTTGATTGGTAATTTTAAGGCCCCAGCAGGTAAAAGTGTTGAGTATAAGCAGCAAATGAACCAATTTAAATCTCTCCTCGGGCTGTAATGGAGTCGGATGAACACTATGTGCGCAGAAAACCACAGTCTTTTATAATATATTCTATCAAATCCAGGTTGGAGTCATTGAACTTCATTAGTAAACTTTTCTTCTTTTGCTTTGAGTGTATTCCAGAGATGGATGGCGGCATTTTATACGAGATGCAAACTGCATGTAAAATACACCCGATTATGTCACCAGTTGAGCGGATAAAAGTGTGCTGTGTGCTCTTCACTGACATCAGGATTTCTTGGCACTGAGGTTCACATTTGTCCCCAAGTTAACCTTTTTTCCTACTCCAAGTTCCCACGTGCAGCTTTAATTCTAGTTTGAAGATTTCATGTTTATTTAGTATCCCTGAATAAATCAAATCCGCTTTAGGTGTAAAAAACACCACTAACGAAAAAGACTATTTGATAAAAAAAGGAAGTTGTAAACAAAACTGGTGTAACATCAATAAATTGGCAAGCCACTCTAATGGGTGATATCATAGACTGTATATATAAAGATGGTTGTAGTTTATATTGGAGGTGGTTTGAAGCTCAGAGTTACAGCTTGTGGTCCGCTCCATCTTTTCCATTTGGAGCCAGAGTGCGAGGTCTTGCCTTCAAACTCTGAAAACATGCCCCATTACATTGGACCCAACATTAACTAAATATTGCTAACAGGGACGGTATTATAATCAATGAAATATTGCAACAATACAGTAGTTGGACTCAGTGTGAGTCCCGGAGCCGGAGAGAAAGCAGCAGGTGAGGCAGCTGTCACTTAACACCCACACAGCAGACATCAAAGCAACTATAAGTCTTCAAATCTTATTAACAGAGCAACACTATCGAGAATGACCCACCAGCACACTTATGAGAAGACCTGAATATAGAGATTGGAACAGTTGTTTCACTAAAATCATGTTAAACTTGACTTTAACCCTCCTGTTGTCCTCAAATCAAGGAAGGAAGGGAGGAAGGACGGAAGGGAGGAAGGAAGGAAGGAAGGAAGGAAGGAAGAAGGAAAGGAGGGAGGAAGGAAGGAAGGAACGAAGGAAGGAAGGAAGAAAGAAGGAAGGAAAGGAGGAAAGGAAAGAAGGAAGGGAGGGAGGAAAGACGGAAAGGAGGGAAGAAGGAAGGGAGGAGGGAAGGAAAGGAGGAAGGAAGGAAGGAAGGATGGAAGGGAGGAAGAAAGAAGGAAAGGAGGGATGAAGGAAGGGAAGAAAGGAAAGAAAGACGGAAAGAGGGAGGGAGGGAGGGAGAAAGGAAAAGAGGAATGGAGGAAAGAAAGGAAGGAAGGACGGAGGGATGGAGGAAGGAAAGAGAGAAGGAGGAAGGACAGACAGAAGGAAGGGAGGAAGGACAGACGGAAGGAAGGGAGGGAGGAAAGAAAGAAGGAATAGTCAAAACAGACGGGGTCAATTTGACCCGGGAGGATGACACAAAGGTTAATATGACAAAAACGCTGAATGCTGACATATTTCTGATGAAGATAGAAGAACAGTATCTTCAATATAAGAAACTAACTTAACTCAGATATGCAGCAACACCTTTCTCTTCTTCTCCATCATCCATCTCCATCTGGATTATTCTGTATTAGTAAATCATTCCTGTCGGGTTGGTTTCAATTCTCCAGAGTCTCTCTCAGATGAATTGAATTAAATGCATTTACGACCCTGAGCCCTGTGTGAAGGTGTAACTGCAGTGACAGGGTGTCTGGGAACTCTGCGTCCTCTCGCTGTGATGGTGAATAGATCTCATTCAGATGGGGATGGATGAGGCTGCATGCAGAGGCTGCTGCAGCACGGCTCGCATCACCATTTGTTTTCATTACGCAGCCAAAACTACCTCACCGGTTGGCGAGACAGTGCAAAGCCACAGTATAGATTTTTTGTGGAGTGCGTCATTGTTCACTTGTGGAGGAGTGCAGCAAAAAAAAAGCTTAAGATTATTTAAAAAACAACAAAGCTATTTTAAGGTCTCTGCTGTCCCCATAATCTCATTCATGTGAACACGATGTATCAAAGATGTTTAACTCAGACATCAGCAGGACTCGACTCCCTTCACACCTTACACGTAGACAGTCGAGAGTCCGTTTTAACGACCTCTCTGTGATTTCCCCGCCATCAAACCCATCTCAGAAGCTTCCCGTGGGTCGAAACTAGCGACAGCCCCATTCTCCTCACAGTAATGTGTTTTATTGTCTGTGGACAGGCTTTGTGATAGAGTTATACTCTCCAGGGCTGGATCTTCTTTTCTTATCCAGAGGCAGACAGACCGTGAAATACAAGTGAAAAAACATGTGCAGCACAAGTGACAATTGTTTTCTTTGGGAGTTGGACATCAGGTCTTACAGGTACAGGTGATACTCTGATCTATTGGGAGATTCTTAGTGTGATAAATGCTGTTTTTATTAACTACCTGTGAAAAGCCTCCAATCAAAGCATCTAAACCTCGATCTCCTGTGCAGGGGTGCATTAATGAACGGGCTTACCTGGGCTACAGCCCCAGGGCCTCCACCATGGGGGGGGGGGGGGGGCTCTAAAAATGGAGAATAATTATGTAGGCTAATGAACACTCAACTGTAATGCACATGACGCTGCACTACAGTGACATCTGGTGGTAAAAGTGATAGTGATGGTGCGACACCGAGAGCCCCCCGCTCCTGATATATATCCATATATATCCAACACGCAGCTTAGTAGACGGCACACAAAGCGACAGGAAAGACGGCACATAGCCTAATAGTTAGCAACAATGAAGCGTTTACACCCGTTGTAATTGTTGTGACGTAATTGTGCATGTGTGTGTCTACATACATTAAATAAATAAATGGCACAGTTAGTTGTTTGCTTTCAATATGTTTGATTTGTTGCATGGAACAGTTATTATTAGCCTAAGTGAAGTATTGTGCTGATGTAATTGTGTGTGTGGGTGAGTATATGTTGGCTCATTTTCAACATGGTACATACAATGGTATGGCACAGAGCCAAAGATTACCTTGTATTGAGTTTTTATAGGCAAAATATAGTGTGTCAACCACTTAGGGATGGGGGGGCTCATAAAGTCCTGTAGCCCAGGGACCTCCAGTTTAGTTTAGTTTAGTTTAGTTTATTTGGATCCCCATTAGCTGTTACCCAGGCAACAGCTACTCTTCCTGGGGTCCATGTTAAAATAAATACAACCAATTACAATATATTAAATGCATACCGAAACAGAGTGCCCCCCCCCCCCCTTTAAGTGATGTTAATGCACCCCTGATCCTGTGGCCAGTGAACATCAATATTTTATGCATCCATGTCAAAAACTATAAAGGTATACAGTTTTAAGATATCCGGGCTTTATAGAAAACAATATTTCATTGACTACAACAGTCATCCTGACACATAAAAGCACTCTTTTTTGACATCAGTCGGTTTTATTCTGGCTGTTCTGGTAGTTGTGTGACCTGCAAATCAACAAATCAATATTCCCCAAGCAGTAGAAGTTGGTTTGTGGGACTACATATTGCTCGAGGTGGGATTGTGTGACATGAATGTCAAGCAGCACTTTACTCTGTCAATTTCCTCTTGATGAATGAAGGTTAAAAACAACTGGGCCCTGACTGGCAGACAGCATCACACAACCTGACTGGAATCAGGCTAACCTGCTGAGTGGAGCATTTTCAACAACCGTGTGTGAATCCAAATGAAGCGAGGGAGAGAGAGAGAGAGAGAGAGAGAGAGAGAGAGAGAGAGAGAGAGAGAGAGCGAGAGAGCGAGAGAGAGAGAGAGAGAGACAGAGAGAGAGAGAGAGACAGAGACAGAGAGCTCCCAGTCCAGTTGGGCTTATTTAAACCTTGGACTGAGTTTCAAAAAAAAAAAAAAACAGTGCAGAAATATTTACCATTTATCCAACTGATAAAATAAAAAGAGTAAAAGGGGGGATAGCTTCACAAAGAGCCAATGATTTCCTGTTTTCTATTCATGTCACAAGCTGAATTGTTACAAACAGAAATTCTCTTTTAACCCTTTACATACTGTTCATATTTATGCATTTCATTGTATCTCCTCATAATTAGTCTTTATTCATTTGGAACCACAAATCATTCATGAATACCTCAGTTATTAATAAACTAGTGATTAGTCCTAATTGATAAAGCTTGTTGGTTTTTATGCTTTTTTTTGCAGAAGGAGCCAATAAACCCATATAAGAGCTTGTTGAGTTGGCATCCTTTAGTGAGACATACAACATAAAAACTGAAGTAAAGAAATACAGAGAAATACATATACAAACTCAACAAGAACAAAAAAATGGAATATGATAGAGAGAGCGGTTATGATGCAGCGTTACTTAATTGGTCCAGCAAGAAGAGTATGATTCATTTCTTCAATGATTTTAGACTGGTGAAGTTTCTAATATGAACTGGTAATTGGTTCCAACAGAAAGGACCTCTGCATCTAATTAAACATTTACAAAAAGTAGATCAATTAATTATTGCTTTAGCTCTACACAAGCTTTGTTGACTATGTCATGTATGAAATTAACAACAACCTCCTTTAAGTCGGTGCTGCTTTTTCTTTTTGTTTTTTTTTTTAAAGCATTGTGAGCGTATAAACTAAGCCCACAGTGAGCCGCCCAGTACAGTAGATTTATTCTCTTGGTACACTCGACTGAAAATACTCAGAAGGGCGCACAAGTCTCAGAAGATTTCAGCTGAAATAAGAATTAAAGCCTGAGGCTTAACTCATTTGCCATGACATTATGCAGAACTACTGGAATAGATGTGATTGATTGACTCAGGCTTATCCTTTCAAGTGTGTGGGCACTTATGAATCTCAAATATTGGTTGATTTCACGGATAACCCCGACGCTCCGACTCCACGTCACGCTCGGCTTTATCTCTCTCTGTGGAATTGTGCTACTACAGGTCAAAAAAACCTCAAGGAGCAAGTTGATGAAATTTCATGAAAGAACAACGAGGAGTTAGTCACAGTGCTATACTGGGACACGTGGGAAAGTTGATGTGTTCCCCCCCTCGGCGCTCCTCGGCACTCCCCTTAGGTTAGCTCATACTGTCTCAGTGTGAGAGAGCGACCCCCCAGATGTCTCATTAGCTATATCATTAGGGAGACAGCTGGAAGGGGGTGCAGACAGCTGACGCGGGGCTGCAGGGGCAGGATTAGCTGTGACTTTTGGAGAGGTGGGGGGTTTGGCGTGTGGGATATATTCAGATCTCATGTCCAGTGTTTCAGGGTCTCATATGATCTCACACAGAGCACCTCAGAACTTGTGTTTTATCTTTTTGACTTGAAAATCACATATGCGTCCAAAGATTGTATATTTTGGTAGAGAGTTTTTGGTGGACTACTCCTTTAAAAGTATTAAATATTAATCCTAAAACACGCCTTTGGATCTTCTCATATCACTCCTGCTGCATATTTTGGTTCTCAGTCATGGATCAGATTTTTAGCATGTTTCCGATGCTCGATTTTCTCCACAACATAGTTACACTACGTCCTGCTGTGCCTCTAAACTCTGATAGCGTTTGCCATGTTTTTACAGAGCCCAGTGCCAACTTTTCATGTCATATATGAAATTTATTGACGCCAAAAGGATCCCAGGAATGTTTGACAAAATAGAAAAATGTCTAAAAGTGTGAAATGGTTAGGCGTGATAAGTAAAATGGGAACATACAAACACCAGTATAGTCACTCATAATGTCTTAAAAGTCTTAAAAAATGGAAAATAAAAAAATAAACACTAAAATATCAGAAAAATGTACTTAAACTGTGTCTCCTGTGTCTGTTTACACATATAAGTAGACTATGTGAAAGTCTTGTCATAATGCAGAACGACCCCCTTTAACTTTCTTCTCTGCAGTATTTTTTCTTTATAAAACATTTTTCAAAATAAAAGCATTAGGTTATATGATTTGAAACAAGGGAAGATTTAAAAACAATAATAAAACAGGATAACATCAAAACAATCAATAAAGGCTCTTTGATTAAAGTATATCTAACCTTTGTGTCGTCCTCCCGGGTCAAGTTGACCCCGTCTGTTTTGGCGGTTCCTTCTTTCCTCCCTTCCTTCCTTCCTTCCTTCCTTCCTTCTTTCCGTTTGTCCTTCCTCCCTCCCTCCCTTCCTCCCTCCTTCTTTCCTTCCCTCTTTCCTCCCTCCCTCCCTTCCTCGCTTTCCTCCCCCTACCTTCCTCTCTCTCTCCCTCCCTCCTTCCTTCCTTCCTTCCTTCCTCCGTTCCTTCCTTCCTTCCTCCGTTCCTTCCTTCCTTCGAGGACAACAGGAGGGTTAAAAAAGAGAAACCACAGACTCAGCCAGCTTGATTGCTTTGAGTAGAGGAGGCGGTCCTGATTGCAAATACTGTTTCCTCTGACTCTGTTTAGACTTGTTAAGTATATATTTTAATGACATTTACCTGCATGTGTAAGTAGGTGTAGGTGACATAATCACATGTATCTTTACAGAAGCACAATTTCCAACTTTTAGGCATTAATACAGCAGCTGATTGAGGAGGTGGAACTAATTGTGTCTGCTTCATATACTGTTGGGGAAGTTTAAAAATGTACTATTTGTAGAGGGCATTTTGACCAGCAGTAGCGTTACAGAGGAATATATTTATGAGTGGGTCCCTCGAGATTCTTCAATGCCAACCCAGGTTTTTTTTTTTTAAAGGTCCTTTTTAAAACAATAACTTTTGAAAGTCACTGATAAAATGATTTAGAATATGTTAGCTCAAGTTGACATTATGTGTGTGTATATATATTTTTTAAAAACATGAGTTATGCAGTACATCATCCCGAGAGTCTACCTTTAGAATTTATAATGGATCATATTTTATAGACTGGTCATATATTTTGTGTGTAAAATCTGTCGGAAATGTGCAGTAACCATAGACTGTATAAAAGAAATGGACGTAACATCCGTGACGTCACCCATTGGTTTGTGGGCTGCTGCACGGAAGCCAATAGTTTCGAATCTAGGCAGCGCCATCTTGAAAATGTCAGGTGCATGCTGGGAAAAATAAAAACACAGATTCTACTTATATGGGCATGAGGCGGGGCCATGGGCGGAGCGAGGAGGTTGCTATGGTTGCGAGGGCTGGATCTCGAGGACATTGGGCAATCAACCTGTCAATCAGGACGTAGCCACGCCCTAATGCATACCCTGCTTTATCGTCAAATATAAAATCAGGGAGGCCAAAATTTCACAAATGAACATCATACTGCATTGAAGAAGGCTTTAAACTAGCGATTGAGACCATAAACACATTTTGAAAACGTTTACTGAGGTTAGAAATCAAGTGAGAAGTTGGTGAATTCTCCATTGACTTGTATAGAGACGGTCGCCCCCTGGTGGCCTTTTGATAGAATGCAGTTCTAAGTTACTTCTGCGTTGGCTTCATTTCAGAGGACCGGAGCTCCCCGTCTGGGTGTAACCAGTGACATTGCTGTCAGATAAGTGTAGAAACAGCACAGTATGTCCCAGTGTAGCATATCTCAGTACAGTAGATGAGTTTTTGTGCCACTAAACAGATAAAACATTAGGGATGTCCCGATCCGATATTGATATCGGAAATCAGTCCGATATCAGCCAAAAAAGTGAATATCGGATTTTATCGGACTGAATCTAAAAACTCCGATATAAACGCTCCGATATAAGCTGTCCATTTACCGCTCCAGCACTTCTATAATAATAGGTGACTCTGGTTTGATCACACTCCAACATAGGTGGCGGTAATGCCCCTTAATTAACGTTGGTGCCGGCCGCGGAAGAAGAGCGTCTCTGATCCAGCATGCACAGCCCACGTGATCACAACAACGACAACGTGTGTGCCTGCAGCAAGGTGTAGTGATGTCGGCTGTGTGGAAGTATTTTACTGTAAACTCGGACAAAGACGTTGCAGCTAAATGCAACATTTGTCAGGCGCAAGTGTCCCGTGGAGGGACAGAACCGGGAAGGTTCAATACAACCAACCTCATCGCACATTTGAAAAAACACCACAAAAAAGAACATGAGGATTTTCGCGTGAGCAGCAAGGCGAAGCAACAAGCCTCTGGTAATTACTACATTGTTTTGGGCACAGTCAGTCAGTGAAACTGGAGCTGTGTGAACTCTTAACTTAGAGCAGTTGGACAGTGGACAATATTGTGTTGTTGTTGTTGTTTTTGTCCCTGCCCACAGTTGTTTCCAACATATGCTGACAGTAAAAAAAAATAACTGGAGTGAACTTGAATTGTTTGCATTTTAAAATTTAATTTATTCTATTCAATTGTATAATGATGTTGGTAAACAGCGGTTATTTTGCACTTTAAATATAACATTTTGTTTTTATTGGATTTGTTGAGGTAATACTCTTTTATTTATGTTGAAGGTTAAAATTTATGTAACCAATTGGTTAATAATAAATGGGTCAGTTTTTCCTATACCTACTGTTGCTGACTATTGTTTTCTGTTATATCACTACAACATCAGTAACAGTAACAGTAACATCACTTTATTAAGCCTTTTCTAACATTCCACACAACAAAATAAGGAATAAATATATGTATGATTCGTGCCTATATCGTATCGTATTGATATCGGTATCGGCCAATACTCAAGGCTACAATATCGGTATCGTATCGGAAGTGAAAAAGTCATATCGGGACATCCCTATAAAACATGCTCCATGGCTCCTCAGCAAGAGGATAAAAAGTGTCCTTCTGTCATTGAAGATCCTAAAAAAAAAAAAAATCATCCTTATAGTATATTCACAGACCTGAAGAGGGAATAAGCTTTCCATTCATTTGAGACATGTTTAAACAAAAATGGTGAATGGACAAATTAAAGCGTTTAGAAGTGCGGTGTGATAAATGAACAGGCACAGTAAACATTCGCAGGGTCTCGCTCTCACTGAAGCTTCAATACTTCACTCATTAAAAGCGCTCTGCATTGACTCATGGATCACTCACGGCTAAATTATAGGCTTTGCCTTTTGCTCATACAGTCGATGGGGGGAAATTAATGACGTAGCAAGCCACAGCTAAGGCGTTTTTTTAACAGTTGATTCCTTCACAGCGCTATATGGTTTTCACATTAGGACATGAAAAGTTGTTCCATTGCAGGTTTGGCTGCAAACCACAGGGGATAAAAAAAGCCTGGCTGTGTTTATTATATCGAGTGATATGTGCAATCTTGTGTCCCAACTTTGACATCATGTTTTCTATGTGCTAAGGTTGCAAGTTTAAATATGTCACTGCTGTACGTTTGATGTGTTAAAATGGCGCTCTGCTGATTTCACTCATGTAGTTCAGTGTATTCATCATGAGGAGTGCTGCACAGCTTGTGTAATGTCTTCCAAAGGTTAATAAAATAACCCAGATGTGTCATTAAAGATGTCAGGGAGGTAGTGCATTATGGTAACTGTAGGAACAAAAGGGGTTTTTGAGCTCAACAGTTAAAAATATAAAGGTTTGGCTGCGGAGGTCAGATGTTGGGTTAGTGTGCGATCTCCTCAGAATAACTGCAGCAAATGACAATAAGTACAGAAGAGAGCAGAGAACAGTATTTAAATGAGGGTTTTGTGTGTCTTAATGGAGAGATTGGACGAGCAGAAAGCCTGCAAGCGTAAAATGACATTTAATCCCATGGAAGAGAGGTTCTAGTGGAAGGGGTTAAATATATTGTTGAGCTACAGCAAAACAAAAAAACAAAACGCTATATAGGATCGATTTCTGACAGCTTGCACATTTTTTGCAGGTGATAAAGTTTACAGGTTTATACACATACAAACCTTTAGTAAATCAGGCTCTTAGTATCACACTGCCCTACTACAAACTGTAGAGTCATTCTCATACACTGTTAACATTTTGAAACTGCGCTAATTAATATTTATTTATTACTCGTGTCATGATCTGACATCACAACCTGTTTCAGAGCTGAGTGTTAAAAGTCATGTGACTGCAGCTTAATAAAGGTTTAAAAATCATATGTAGAAATAAAATAAAAATGGAGGATAAAGTGAGGAGCAGCAGGATATGGAAAATATATGAAACACAGAAACAGTGGAGAGACAGAAGAGCACACCAGGGAGTGACTTATAAAAACCCTTTCTTGGGAGATACTAAAAATCACTGGAGTGGATCAGCTTTTGAGGACTACGTCAAAAACAACACCACAAACAAACACAATCACCAAAGAAAGGGCATAAACAGTGATGGAAGACAGTGATAATAAAATACCCTAAAATCAAGCAAGTAATTAGTCACCGCTTGACAGATTGAGCACGTTGAGCACGTTGTGTGGCTCTTCTGAGAAGCAGAAAGTAACCACTTGAATTAAATACCACTGACTTTAAGATCATAGAGAGTCTTTAACTCACTCTGCAGTTATGTCCTGAAGAACAACCCCCCCCCCCTCCAGCCCCCTCCCCCTCATACAAAAGTGTGTGATGAACATGGGAGTGTGATAATTGTAGGAACAGCACAGTGGGGTTGGGGGTTGGAGGTTACATTCTTGGGGTATTGCATTTTGCTGCACTTATGCTCCCTCAACAATGTCGTGCCTCATCGGGGCCACAATCCTCAGCGACCGCAGGGCCGAGTGGGGCGACAGCTGCCAAGCCAGAAAAACAACGGACGCCATTTTCATCCATGTGAACCCCCCCCCCCCCCATGTGAAATTCCTGGAATGGCCGTGATTGTAATGTGGTCCTATAAGGTTACATAATGAGGGCGCTTCATAAACATAATCTCCGCTTCCTTTTCCTTCCTCTTCCCCCTTTCGATTTCACCTTCTCATCTCCCCCCGTCCATGTTCTTGCAGTGTTGGATCCGCCCCCCTCCCCCTTCCCCCCTCCTGCCCCCCTACTGTCTTTTACATATTTCACATTATGAATTTGGACTTACACAGCTGCGCTTACACAGCTGTTATTTGATTTGCAGTTGTGATTTTGCTTATGCACATTGTTGTGTGTTTTTTTCTTCTTTTTTTTTATTCCAAAGCCCCCCCCCCCCCCCCCCGCCCCGACAGCACAGCTCACTCACAACCCCTGAAACTGTAAATATCCATAATCTCTGGCATGTTCAGGGCTGACTGATACTCATCTTGTGACACAATATAGGTTAAAAAGGCCCAGAAAACCTACTTTTAATGCACTTTAATGCATTTTTTTCACTATTTTTTGGCCACTTGGGGGCGATAGAAGCAAGTAGTGAACACTGACATATCAACTTTTAACCCTTACATACTGTTCAGGGTCAAATTTGAGTAGTTTTTTAAATTTTAGAGCTGTAAAAACACCATATACACATTTCTTATAGCCAGACTTTTCCTAATGTGACTCACAATATACAAAAATAGAAATAAAATGCATCTTTTTTGTGTGTGTGTGCTGCTGATACACATTGTTATACATGCAAATGTGCAAATTTGACCTGTGTTTATTCAAAAATCACCATTCAAACATGTTATATTCATCATATTCTATAAAATAGAATATGATGATTGTAAATGTCTCTTTTTCCACAAGCGTAAACAAACATTTATTAAAGACTGATGAATGAGTGTGAATTGTTAATTATGAGTCAGAATATGAAGAGTATGTAAAGGTTAAGTTTAGTCCTGGGCGGTATGACCAAAAATGTATATCATGGTATTTTTCAAAATCTCACAGTATATGACGGTATTTTTTCACCCATGCATAATCCTGTTCACAACATCTTCTACTAGTTGAGAGAGGAACTACTAATCTACTGCAGTAGATTGATTTAGGATGGACTACTTTACTGTCATGATGAGTGAATATTGTAGACTGCCACAGTAGTAATATCAGAGCTGCCAACACTTCCCAGGTTTCTCCTGTATTTTAGACTAATCTCCCGCGGCTCTCCCATTTTGTCTTTTCTCCCGGGACTCTCCGGTAATTTACAGCCCCAACTTTATTTGTTATTGATAATAATAAGAGAAATTAAAAATTCATATAACGAAAATATACACCAGTATTCGGTGTGAACCGGTATACCGCCCAGCACTAGTTAAGTTGATATGTTGAACTTATTTCCACATCCAGCAGTTATTGATCAACATTATTATTGATTAGGAGTCGTGTTTCTGTCCACCTGCTGAATATAAGTCCAATATTCATTCTCTTTTAGCTCTGTTTTTGTTCTCCACCACCTCCTGAGGGAAATATGTGGCTCTTTAGCTGCTAAATGCTTCATTATGTTCACCAGCTAGTCTACAGCTAACTGTGTGTTTGCTGTTTGGTGCTGAGCAGGTAGTGAACAGTGGCTTTTTTTTTTACAGCTTTTTCTTTAAAAATGACGCCATAAGAGCGCTGAGAGTGAGCCAAAAACAGTAAAGTTGCAGCCGGACATCTAAACAATGAGCTGAAACTCAACTATGAAGCTCTGTAAGGTCGAGGGAAGCTGATATCGCTCATTTCATACACTGTTATTCTAAAAAATATTGACTACAGCTGCTTTAAAGCTAAGTATATAAATGAATACAAACATGTCAGCGAGCAACAGACTCAAAGCTAAGAAGTCTCTGCCCTCTAAAAGCTTTTGTGGTTACATTTTTTTCCTAAGGAGATGTAGTCATAGCAGCTGTAACGCTAAACTTTGGTTTATCTCAAAACTTCAGATGAAACTTTTACAAGACGTCCCCCCGCTCACAGCAACAACCCTTCTTCTTCTTCTTATCCGCTTTTGTATATTGTACAGAGAGTCCGCTTGACCAACAGTGTTGACAGCCTGGAATAACATTCGTGATACAAAAGAAAAACCAACATCGTACTTTTTCCAAACAACAGAGAGGGGGGAAGTACAGTTTATGCGTACGGGACTTATAAACAAGCAGATCTCGGCTTCGATACGCTGCGTTCTTTTTGTTTACGGTGCACTCGTCCTCGTCGTCCCTCTTTTGGCCGGCTCTCCTCCCTCCTTCTTTGTTTCTTGGAGTACTTGGAGTGGGTGTTGTATGAAAAGGCCTATTTAAAAAGGACCTGAGGGACCCTTGGCTCTCTCCAACAGCTGCCCAGCTGTGCCCCTTGTCGACCGACCCTCTCCCTCCCCACCTCCCCCTCGTCCAACCCCACATACCCCCCAACCTCCCAAGTACCCCTGCCCACCCCAATCACCCAGCGAAGCCTTGACATCACAGCAGAAATGTGTACAACAGCGCCAGAAGCTACTGTACAGCTGTAATGAAAGGAGCCTTTTTAAAGGGTTCTCAGGGTGATGTGAGGGTCAGTTTTCAATCTGTGTGAGGTTACTGGCTCAGTCTCAAAAAAACTAGACTTGACACTTTCCGTCTGCTGCGAAATGAAATTAAAAAAATTGAAAAAAAAGAATTCAAAAGTTTATCTTAATGTGATATAATATGAAATGTATGGTAATCAAGCAGATAAAGAAACTGCATGTCATATTTGAAAACATTGATTTAATGCCACTGTGCCTTCTCTTTCACTCCTTGCATGCATTGTGTCACTCCTCCCGTCTCACTCACCCCCCCTCCCCTCCCTCCCTCCTTACCCCACCATCATCCTCCTTTTCCTCAGGCAGCAGCGCTAGATGAAAGGGAGACCGAGTGAGCATGAAAGGCAGTGTCTTGGCAGTCAAGTTGACCTCAAGGCTTTCCTTTCCTCTTCTCTCCTCTCCTGCGTTTTTTAATCCGTAAACCCCCCCCCCCCCCACCACCACCACCACCACCCCTCCTCTCCTCCTCTCCCTCTCCCTCTCTTCCTCCTCCTCCAACTTATTCACCTGTAAAGCCCTTCACCTCTCCCTCCTAATGCTTGTCTGCTCCTCCAACAACCTCTCCTGCATATGGGTGGGATTTAGAAGTTGGGATGAAAAGCGATTAAGACCTCCATCATCCCATTATTCTACATTTCTGCACCAGAGGAAGCCTTAAAAAAAAAAAAAAAAAATCAGCCCTCAGTGGCCAATAGAGGGGCACATATCTCTTTTATGATGGTTTTATTTTGACAGTTCTCCCTTTAGCTGATAAGGAAAAAAGGGAACAGGATATAGTAAAGGAGGGGGGGTTGGGGGGGTGAGAGTAGGGGTGAAGAGAAAGCGTTGAATAAAAGTTGCTGATCTGAAGCAGTCGCCTTCGGACACGCCTCAGAAGGCAACGTGCAGTGTAAGCGTTTGCTCATTGTATGCAGGTGTGAATGCTATCGAAGCAGAATGATGGAAAAAGTGAGTTATGGATATGAGAGGAGGCCCGGCGAGCGTCGAACAATGAGATCGGTTTCACAATATTAACCAGTTCAATAACAGGAAGTGCTTTTATAGTTGCCGCTCTCAGGTAAATAAAAAGGGCCAGAGATTATCATTATTCATCTGCTGAATGTTTATTCTGCTTATTTATTTTACTAGGATAGTCTCAGGATCACAGTACTTCTTTTGTTGAGACTCTTTGTCAAAATGGCAGCAGAGTTAATACACACACACCACTTTTGAGGACATTACATAGACTTACATTCATTTTCTGGAGACTCTAACCCTAATTTTAACTACTAACCCTCAAAATCAGATTTGAAGTTGGCTTTGTACTTTATTTTTATAGAAGGGACATAGACAACATACAGAGAGACACAGAACAAACAGTTGGTCTCCTATACATTCATTCAGACGTTATACTGGTGGAGTTACAAATACAATGATGGCTCAATGAGCATCTCTTTTGGACATGTACACAATCCATTTTTCCCCCAATAGTGCATATATATTTATCAGTCTGTAGGTTTAACGAAAAGGTCATCCTTTCTAGGCATGGGCCGGTATGAGATTCTGGCGGTATGATAACCATAAGAATAAATATCACGGTTTCACGGTATAGCGGTATTACAGCTCTAAAATGTTCCTAAAAGGAAGAAAAATAAAGACAGACATGTTAATTTAACCTGAATATAAACTGTAATGACAGTGTGTAGGGTCGTGATACTCTACGCTGCAGCTGCACCACCTGAGGGATTTCTGACCTTTACACTTCCTGTCTTTGACCAGCACAATAAACAGCTCATACCTTAGGAACGATATGACAGAAAATGTGGCGGTTTCGGTTATCATGGCTTTTCATATCACGGTATACCTTGAACATGGTTATCATCCCATGCCTAATCCTTTCCATATTTTGGATATTGGTCACAATATTGATCCAGTCTGACTCTGCTGGAGGTGTGGTCTATAACCAGCTTCGAGTTACGGTTTTCTTACTAGCTGCTAATAATATTTTTTAAAAGATATTTGTCTCGCCTCAATATATGGGCTGCAATATTACCCAGGTAGATTGTAGAAAAAGAGCTGTTCATTTCATCACCAAAAATGTTTTGTACTACTTGTGTAATCTTTTGCCAATATGGCTGAATAGCTGGGCAGCTCCAGAATATATGAAAATGGTCTGCTAGCTGTTCACCACAGTTCCTCCAACACAGTCCCCTGGCCGTCTCCCTGGCCGTCTCCCCTGTCTGCACACATTTTAACTTAGGGGTTTGAAGTTGGCTTTTGATGTGTTCATGACTCAATTGATATTTATCCCAAATACATGTGAATTGGTGCAATAAAAAAAAACACAATTTTGACATATTACACTCATTAGTACACTATTAACCCTCCTGTTGTCCTCAGGTCAAGGAAGGAAGGAAGGAAGAGGAGGGAGGGAGGGAGGGGGGGAGGAAAGAAAGAAGGAAGGAAAGGAGTAAGGAGGAAGGAAGGAAAAGAGTAAGGAGGGAGGAAGGAAAAGAGTAAGGAGGGAGGGAGGGAGGGAGGAAGGAAGGAAGGAAAGGAGTAAGGAGGGAGGGAGGAAGGAAGGAAAACAGTAAGGAGGGAGGAAGGAAGGAAGGCAGGAAGGAAGGAAGGAAGGGAGGGAGGGAAGGAAGGAAGTATGGAAGGAGGAGGGAGCAAAGAAAGAAGGAAGGAAGGAAGGAAGGAAAGGAGTAAGGAGGTAGGAAGGAAGGAAGTATGGAAGGAGGAGGGAGCAAAGGAAGAGGGAAGGAGGGGAAGAACAAAGGAAAAATTAAAGAAAGAGGAAGGAAGGAAAGAAGGAACAGTCAAAAGAGACGGGGTCAATTTGACCCGGGAGGACGACATGAGGGTTAAGTACGACTCGTATGGGTGTAATAGTTGATATTCTTCCTGTGCATTTATTATCTGTATTTCTTATTTTTCCTCTGCTTTCACAAGGATAAGTGTTTTGATGCTTAGTTTCCAAACCTTAAAACTGCCATAAGGATTTTTTTTGTGTATTACTGCAGTGCTACAGAGCTTTATGGTGTCTTTCAGCTCATTGTTTTAGCAAATGTACTGTTTTAGGTTCACTGTTACCGCCCTGATAAACCCACCGTGTGCTACCAGCCCTGCACCAAAACAGCAGACAGACACTATTAGAGACTAGCTGGTGAACATAGTGGAGCATTTAGCAGCTAAAGAGGCGGATATTTCCCTCAGGAGTTGGTAGAGAGTAAAAACAGGGCTAAAAAAAAGAAAAGAAAATGAACACTGGATTTAAAATTGGTAGGTGGACAGAAACATGACTTGAATCATAATGCTGCTCTATGTTTGTTACATGTGTAAACAAGCAAGTAATATTTGCCAACAATAACTATAAAGAGGGAAGTCAGTGTTTATGCTTCAGTACAGGTAGAAGAAGAAGAAGAAGACGAAAGGTGCTATATTTATCATCAGAACAACAGACATTTAGTTAGTTAGTAAGAAAAAGAAAAAGGAAAAGGTATAAAAAGTTTTCCATAGTCCTCTGCAGCTCAGGTCTGAAGTTTAGGTGTTAATTCTCCAGCTGAAATCCTCCTGCGGTCTCTGATTGTAAGACAAAGACGTTGCTATTCGAGTGGAGCAGATGCCTTTACAAGTGGAGAGCACCAGAAGCAGGAGGAAGGGGGGAAAATAGAAAAAAAAAAGAAAAAAAAACAGGGGGGGAAACAACTGGATGAATAACATCCCATCCCCACAAAGCACCTGTCGGTTGCTAGGCAACAGCTCCCCTCACCTCTCTCCTCCACTTTGCTTCATTTTGATAGTTGGTGTGTTTTTTTTTTTTCCCCCTCTCTTGTACACACCCTGAAAAAAAAAAAACTAGCCTGGTGTTCTTGCTTAGCAAAGAGGTTTTTATTACCTCGGGGATGGGTATCGTTTTACCACACGGAGACGGCGAGTTGTGTTAGCTGCCGTGGTGTGGACAGGTTTAACGCTGGGACTAACGAGGTTTGGGACCAGAGTGTTTTGCCTTTTTTTTCCCCTCTCCCTTTCCCTTTCTCTCTCTCTCACTCTTCCACTCTCCCTTCCCTCTCTTCTCTCTCTCTCCCTCCTTTCATAGAGATGAACAGCAAGGCGCTAACAGCCATGAGAAATCAGGCATGGAATTATTCAAAAAGCAATTCAGTCTAAACAGTGGGGAAGATATGGAGCGGGCCTTTCACTGAAGTAGGCACCTACTGAAAAACACCCACAACCTCTCTTGATTTAACCCTGCGTGAGTGATTAAATGTTGGCGCTTCAATTCTCAAGACCGTGACGATTTGGCACATGGGTCATGACCTAACAAGCCATCATAGTTATTTACAGACAAGGCAAGTTTTTTTTTGACCAAACTGAAGTTTTCCTGTTTTTAAAAGTAAGAGACTAAACTGATACTGCTGTTTATATCCCTCCTGTTGTCCTCGAGTCAGGGAAGGAAGGAAGGAAGGAAGGAAGGAAGGAAGGAAGGAAGGATGGAAGGGAGGCAGAAAGAAGAAAAGGAGGGAGCAAGCAAGCAAGCAAGCAAGCAAGCAAGCAAGGAAGGAAGGAAGGAAGGAAGGAAGGAAAGGAAAGGAAAGGAAAGGAAAGGAAAGGAAAGGAAAGGAAAGGAAAGGAAAGAAGGAGGGTGGAACGAAAGAAAGAAAGAAGGAGGGAGGGTGGAAGGAAAGGAAGGAAGGAAGGAAGGAGGGTGGAAGGAAAGAAAGAAAGAAGGAGGGAGGGTGGAAGGAAAGGAAAAGAAAGGAAGAAAGGGAGGAAAGAAGGAAGGACAGACTGTTTTGACAGTCAAAACAGACGGGGTCAATTTGACCCGGGAGGACGACACAAAGGATATACAATCAAAGAAAGTTAATTAGCTGCTTTGTCTTAATATTTGTTATGTGCTTGTTGACATTGCTGTTATATCTCCCAAAATCTATCAAAGTGGCTAATAAAAGGACTTCACTTGATATAAGTTAGTCAGATTTACATGGATAACCCAGCAGGAGTGACAGAAAAGACAATCTGACGAGAGCAACTGGGACGAGCTACCTTTACAGTATGCATTGAGCCTGATGAGTCGACGAGGGACAGCTGAGCAGACAGCTGAGCAGGTAACTCGCTAATCAGCCGGATGAGAAACAGCTACAGTATGCAGACTGCTACACTTTGCAATCTACTGTTATTTGCACTGTATACACCTTCCTTTGTTTATTTAATCTGTCACACACACACACACACACACACACACACACACACACACACACACACACACACACACGCCTTGCATTATTTTGTATTACTGCTTGTTTTGTGATGTTGAGCATTGATAGCAGATAAAAAAAAATAACCTGATGCAGTTGCTACAATATGCACAGTGGCAAAAACAATAAAAGTTCCTGACAAAGTAAAATAAAGTATAATAAAAGGGAAGGTAAAGTGAGGAGCAGCATGATATGGAAAATATGTGCAATATAGAAATAGATGGAGAAGTTTAAGATCAAACAACAGAAAGTGACTCATTGCAATTATATTAAGAAATGGAGCAATCAAGAAGCCAGTAATATCTGCTGATCAAAGGACTGAGTTATAGCATCTACTGGATTATATGTTGTGACCGATGGAAAACCACACCACAGGGATTTTACTGCTTTTTTACAGAAATCATGCCAGACTCAACTATTATTATCTCCAAAAAAATATGTAAATATATGAGATATGGGACTCAAAAATCCCCAGATCTGTCTGTAGTATCTCTCTAATCCTCTTGAGGTATTTCAGCTCTTCTCACATTCCTGGAAACATTTTCTGTGGTCATTTTTTGTCATTGTGTCCTGAAGCTTCCTGCAATTCTTCCTGGATTTCTGTAGACGGTGGTGAATCTTCTCCCTTTCAGATTCACCAGCCTGCAGGCCGACACTGCATACTGCTGCAAATCCCATACTTGCACCCGACTCCTGTGCATACTTCATACTGTATAATTGGCTTTGCTGTTTTTCATTGGAATCATGAAGCCAGGATGACGTTGAATTTAGGGAACTTTCTTTTTCTCCTCCAATCCCTGAAATGTGAATTAAATATTGATAATTCAACATCTTTCTCTCTCATGCTTTGCTTCATTTCCAGTATTCAATGCCTTTATTGTCATTGCACAGTGTACAATGAAATTAAATGTCTCCAGTTATACATACAGTAACATAAAACTATAAGTAGACACACTACAGTCTGAATGATAAAGAAAAACACACAATAAATAGTAGAAAACAGAGATATAAAAGCAAACTGAGTACATGCAATCAGTTATATTGCACTCAGTGAATTGCATGAATACTGCACATGATCAGGGTAAAGATTGCATATGTAGGCTGCAGGATAGAGTCGTACTGCCTGATATTCAGCAGTTTCTTTCTCTGATGGCACTCGGATGAAAACTTGCCAGGAATTTGGTGGTAGGAGTTTAGGGAGTAAGGGAGAGCCGCCATCTTTTAACCAAGAGTGCGACCTCGATGCTTAACCCAGTGTTTTGAGTTAAAACATTGGCTGGATTAATTGAAACATATAAATCACGCTTCAGGAGGAAACCAAAACACTGTGATAGAGAGTGCAGTAACATTTTGCATTGGTAGTGAACATTTCCTGATTAAAAATGATGCATGACATATATCCCACTAAATGTATTTGATAATGGAAAGTTGTTGTATATGAATATAATCTATAGGAGACCAAGCAGCCTGAGAAATATACAATCATCAAAGTGAGAGTTATCTTAATATTTAAAAAGGAGAAAAGTGCAAAGTTGTCAGAAAACAGCATCAATTAACCTTTGTATCGTCCTCCCGGGTCAAATTGACCCCGTCTGTTTTGACTGTTCCTTCTTTCCTCCCTTTGTTCCTTCGTTCTCTTTATCTTTCCTCCCCCTACCTTCCTTCTTTCCTCCCTTCATCTTTTCCTTTCTCCCTTTCTCCCTCCCTCCTTCTTTCCTCCCTACTTTCCTTTCTTCCTCCTTTCCTTTGCTCCCTTCCTTCCACCCTCCTTTCCTTCCTTCCTTCCTTCCTTCCTCCCTCCCTTCCTCCCTCCCTCCTTTTCTTCCTTCTTCCTCCCTTTTTTCCTTCCTTCCTTCCTTCCTTCCTTTCCTTCCTTCTTCCTCCCTTTCTTCCTTCCTCCCTTTCTTCCTTCCTCCCTCCCTCCTTTCCTTCCTCCCTTCCTTTCCTTCCTTCCTTAACTTCCTTGACTCGAGGACAACAGGAGGGTTTAAAAAACAAAACAACGTACTCTAAACCATAAAAGTTTAATTATGATGAATTATTATGAGTATAATATCTTTTGATCCTACTTGGATCTTGGTCAGGTGAAGAAGCTTTAAAAGTGGAAAACACACCCTTTATTTATACATCATGCACACTAATAGACAGACAAGCTTTATGAGCTTATAAGCAGGTGTGGTTAACCGTCCCAACAGCTCAGAGTGATAGACAATGAACAATCCAGTACAATAATATTGAAAAATGTACACATGAAAAAAGCAGTGATGAATGATTCTGTCTTACTAAACTAATACAGCAATGCAATGTAATCTAAAGTCTGGTATCTCCTTTCAACTGCTGGTTTTTAGTAATCCCTACCACATGGTTTAAAATCACACAGAGTACATAGAAAAACAGCTTCTCAACATCTTGCTTTCACTCTTTGTGTTATATCAAGCAGCGAGTTAAACTGACAAGCTTAAGTTCCAGATGCCGACATAATGGCGACCCGGCCGTCTCTGGTCAGAGGAAAGGTTGAGCAGGTAGCGGATGTTTGTTGATACAGGAGCGAGGACATTAAGACACAATGTTCCAGATGTGATAATCGTTTGCAGTCAAAGGAAAAAGGGGGAAGAAAAAAAAAAGGGAAAATAAGTAACAGCAGCAGTGGGAGCAGAGGCAACTGTCTTCTATTCCTTTATCGTCTTCTCTCAGTTTGTCTCATGATAGCAATGTGGGTCAGTAGATGCTCCACGTTGGTCCACACTGAGATGTATCAGCCTCTATCGAATTGATTGCCATTAAATTGTCTACAGACATTCATTTTCTCCATTGGATAAGGCCGGCTGACGTTGCTGAATCTCTGACCTTTCCTGCACAGCCAACTGCAGGTTAAGTGCTTCACCCCCTCCCTAAAAAGTTGCTGAGTTGATGCCTCAGTCGATAAGCTCCTGATTTGACGCATTGATTGAATCTCTCCCCTTTTTTTCAGTAATGCAGGTTAACAGCAAGACAGATACTTGTTTCTAAATGACCTAAATTCGCAAACTGTGATGGAAGCAGAGAGGGCTGATGCAAACTGAGGACAGAGAGACTATATTTCCTGCTCCGTGCTTTCAGAGTCGGTGTTAAATGCAGCAAAGTTGGCAAACCAGAGTCCCCACCATCTTCTCCTCTGGTGTGATTGACTCTACAATGATGCATCGGTCTGAAGAATCCTGACTTCAGCCCTCGTTTGCAGGTGATGAGTTTTAAAGACTTTGGTGATCCTGTAACTTTTCCTCTTAGATTCATCTTTATTTTTGAGTGAAATATCTTGACTTGTTAAAATGTGGTGATCGTTAAATCTTAATAAAGCACCATCCTCGTTAAAATTTTAATATGCCAAACACTTTGGTTTATGACTAAATACCTGCAACTAATGACATTTCCATCAGCCTTTGTGTTTAGTGCTAATTATCATGCTAACAGGCTAAACTAAGAGGGTGAACATGGCCTCCTTATTATGTCTTTTTGTCCTTACCTTGTCTCCTCTCCTTCCTTTATATTCCCATCTTGTCATCTTCATCTCCCCTCCTCATCCTTTTTGTCTTCTTCATTCCTCTCCTCCCTATTTTTGTCCTCTTTTGTCCACAGTGACATCCCTCTCAGTCCTCTTCTCCGCTTTTCTGCCCTCTCTTCCGTCTTGCCTCTTTTCTTCCTCCTCCTCTTTCTCCCATCCTCTTCTTCTCCTCTGCTTATTCCTCTGTGCACTGCTGCCTCCAGGAAGTGCCTCGTCAATGGAGACTATTGAGCGTGCCCGGCTCCGGCCCAGTTGGGCCTCTCTGGCCCGTCAACAGTTGTCTTGGAGAGCGACAGCAGCCTCCAGAGCTGGCCATGCTCCCGCCGCGCTCCTTTGACCCACCAGGCCCGAGACTGCCGGGCAGCCCGCTTCCAGCCCAAACAAGCCGGTCCAGAGCCAGCGGTGGTGCTGCTGGTGGAGGATGTGTGTGTGGGCTGGTTAGTTGGCTGGCTTAGCTCGGTGTCACAGCACAATAAAGCTTCTGGCTGCAATGGATCGACGGTCACTGGCAGACAAATGGAAGCAGCAAGATTTCTGAAATTTTCTTAGAGATTGGATTTCATACATACACAATTATACTCAGAGACACACAAAAATGCTCAATGCTTCAATGCTTTCTCCACTGACTGAGTGAAACATGAAGCTAACTAAATAGCAAGTATTTACCTTCAGCCTGGTCGTCATTCCACTATGTATGTGGGTCAGTGACGACTAACGATTGGCAAGAGGAATTTAAAAAATACCTTAAACATTTGTCTTAAAAGCAGCATTAGGGTCGTTAAAATGTACTTGTTGTATTTGTGTTGGTTTTATGACATTTTAAATGACATCTGCACCAATTGTTTACCAAAAGACTGAATGCTCCTAAACATGTCAAATGGTGTTACCACAAAAGAATGATAAATATTATATATTTTATCCACCTACAGTGTATTTAAGTGGACTTATACTAATAATGACTTCATATAAAACATGTAAATGTTTCCTGATCTCCATGGTTACCCAGATTAAATGTAATATTTAGAACAATAGTATTCCATTAGCTTTATTTAATATAAAAGTTATAATGTAAGATCATGCCAAACTAGTTGATATGGTGTTTTATTAGGAATTTAGTGTTTTTAACCAAGTTTAATTATTTGGTACAAAGTTTTTATGGCTAGACCACTTAGACATTTTTGCCATAATCCTCTAATATATTCTCTCAAAATGGATTAAAAGCAGAAATTTGATGCTGGATCCACAAAAACAAACAACCCCAATGTGTGCAAGGTATTCATACGTTAAATTTAACCAAACCACATGGACACAATAACCCATCATTGACCTTTGTATAGTTGTGCAGTTACTGTGTGTTTAGGATCATTCATCTCCTGCTTTGTCCTAAAATTGAGAAACTATGATCACGATACAGCCAAAAGTAAATTTGTGATTAGACATATTTGGCTCCATAAATAAAAAATGACTAGACTTGAAATTGATTGTTCAGGGACTTTAGTGTGCTTTTGGTCCAGGGCTGTTTATTATGGGTTTGGGCAAGAACTTTTATTTCTGGTTGAGGGAAATATTTGTGCAACAGCATAATTTGATATTTTACACAACAGCATTCTTCCAGGTTTGTGGCAGCAGTTTAAAGTTTGACCCTTTCCTGTTTCAACACGACAATACCTCAATGCACAAAGCCAGCTCCATAAAGAATTGGTATTTAAGAGCCAACAAGAGGCCAACGAGAAGAACTGACCTCAGACCTTAACGTCCAACCTAAACCTCAACCTTAACCTTTGACTTCAATCCAATACCTTTTAGATGAACTGGACTACAAGCTAAGACCTTATTGCCCAACATCAGTGGGCGACATCCCATTGTGGCTAAATGGGAACAAATGCCCCCGCCAACATCTGGTGAAAAGCGTGAAACCAGAAAAGTGGAGAAATAAAATAATGCCCCGTGGTTTTGGAGAAATGAAGAAAGAATCAAGACAAAAACGACACAATAGGTCACAACGTCAGGCTCGGAAACAACATATGGTTATATCTGAGTGACAGATGCCATGTTGTAATTACGACCTGGGGCAGTGGTGCGGTTCAGTTGATGTGACGTGTGTATATATAGATATATGTCGACAAATACCCTCACTTGTAGGAGGAGGAGGAGGAGGGGCGGTGGTGGTGGGTGAAGGCATTACCCAACAGTTGGGCTTTACCACAGGACACTGCTGTTCATTTCCTGTTTCTAACTCTGAGTTTGACATTTTTAACTGTGATTGTCCCCCAAATCGTAGTCCTGTGGTTATTATTGTAGACAGGAATAGTAACTTTAACCCACAGCATGTTTCACTTACCTAAAATGATCCTTTTAACCTAAACCTAGCCCTAACCAGACCTTAACTACAGCATTGTCACATTATAAAACATCTTTATTTTTTAATATCGATCACACAAAAATCATGTTGTCTTTATCTGTTGTTCTGGAGCCACAAATTTAAATGGAGATTTAATTTGGGAGACTTACTGCTATATAAACATCGGTGTGATTCTCAACATCATTTCGGCCTTGCAGTGAATAAAATGGCTGCACTGTGTACTATATATATGGATGTGAAGACGCTCAAATTAAAGTTATTAAATAAAGCAAAACCCCATGACTGTCCTGTTACTTTCTAACCGCACTATAATCAAACATTCAGTGTATTTATGTATGTATGTATGTATGTATGTATCATGGCTCCAGTTACCCTGACCAGCCTGGATTCATGGCTCTTCTATATAATTATACTGTAATCAGTTGCAGCCTCTTGTGCGGCCTCTGAGAGATACAGAAATATGATGATTTATGTGATTTTGTTTTGCTTTAAATTGCTATACAAAGACACAGCCTATCTATCTGTATGAGTGCCAATGCAATACTGTATATAGAAACTATGCTGGAAGCCACAGTTGCGGCCTCTGTTGCTGGGTGAAAGAGAAGAGAAAGAGATTTGTATGATTTTATTTGGCTCTTTGGCATGATGTAGGAAAACATACTGTAACTGTATGGGTGCATGTGATACTATAATTACTTGATGTACATACTATGTAATTATACTGTACACCACAGCCTGCGGTTTTCTTTCAACAACGAAAGCTGTTGTTGAAAGAAAAATAGAGACTTCTGTGTCTTTATTTCTTCCTCTTCTTTACCATAAAGCTGTAAAGGAAAGACTGAAGTTTTCTGCCAATGTGCACAAGAAAATATAATAATGTGTTTTTTGAGTATTGCTCCCTGGTTACACACAGTTCCTATATATATGCATTTATTCATAGGGGTCAAAATGCAGGGTCAGCCACTGTATACAGGCTCCCTGCAGCAGTGTTTAGGGTTCAGTGGTCAACTCATAAATAAATAGACCTTAGTGGTGAGGTTAAACTGGCCTCGTGCTACACTGTAAAACAGAGGTGTCAAACTCATTTTCATTCAAGGGCCACATATAGACCAATTTGATCTCATGTGGGCCGGATCATTAAAAAGATGGAAGGAAAGAAGGAAGGAAGGAAATAAGAAGGGAAGGAAGGAAAGACAGTCAAAAGGAAGGATGGAAGAAAGGTAGGAAAGAGAGATAGTGAAGAACGGACAGACAGAAGGAAGGGAGAAAGGAAGGAAGGACAGAAGGAAGAATGGAAGGAAGGACAGATGGAAGGAAGGAAGGAAGGACAGATGGAAGAAAAGTGGGAAGGACAGATGGAAGAAAAGTAGGAAGGACAGATGGAAGGAAGGAAAAGAGCACTGGATGGCAAGTGGGCCTGATCTCACCACTCAGCGGGCCGTATCTGGCCCGTGGGCCGCATGTTTGACACCCCTGCTGTAAAACATCGGACAGGAATTTATTGGAATAACGACTGGAATGGATCTCGTCTTTTTCTAAAAACTTAAGTAACATATGTTCATTTTATTAATTACGTTAATGTTCAAGCTGAGTTCACTCAACTTCAATTTTTTTAAAGCATGCATTGTTAGAGAGTTAAAACTGTAGAGACGAGTGAAAACATGAATGATGGAAACCAGTGCTGCCCCCTAAAAGTCGTTGAGTTGATGATTGATCAGTCGAGAAGCTCCGAAGTCGACTCATTTAGTCTGTCGAGTCACTATTCACTCAGTAATGCGTGGTGACAGCATGGCAGGCTGTGAACATTTACACATACTTGTTTTTAAATGTTCTAAATATATAACTGTGATGAAAAGGTTTTGATTTATGATCACGTTCCCACACACATGAGCAATAATAGTGTCTGCTCCATAAGGAACTACTCTCCTGAGACTGTGAATGTAATCGCTGTTATAACAGTTTGAAGGCGTTTCTAAACAAACTACCACGACTGTAATCTTTGGGGTGAAGGAACACGTCACCCAGTTCATCGCTGTGGCTCATAGTAGCGGAGGTCAACGACACTTTTCCACTACACAGTTCCAGCAATGACCTTTTCCATTACAAAAAGGTACCTACTCAATGTGGGCGGGGTCGTCATAGCACGGCTCTGCGAAACTGCCGTGACTTCGTTTTATACGCGACACAAACACATAAACAAAGGAGGACATGGAGGCAGTGGTGTACTTGCTGCTGTATGTGGCTTTCTGTCACACACAAAGCAACAAAATTGAGCCGTATGGCTGTAACGCTGTTACCGGTATTTAAAAATGCCGGGTTTGATTCTTGTGTGGGACGGCTCATGACTCTTCCAGTGACAACTCTTCTGACAAATCAGTGGCCGGCAGTCTGTTGGCGTCACATTTAGTATCGGCTCGGCTCGCTTGGAACCTCAGCAGAGCAGGTACTAAAAAAGTAGCAGGTACCAGGTACTATCCCTAGTGGAAACGCAAAAAAACCCGAGTCAAGCCAAGTCGAGTTGAGTCGTGCTGGAACTGTGTAGTGGAAAAGCACTATATCGGGCTTTGGGTACATTGTTGGTTTGGCTCTGCACATGACATTTGCTGACAATAAGGAAAATATACAAATTGCCAGTAATATCCTTTCACTTCAGTTAACTCAAATTCGTAAGTCAGCAGGGGAATTATCGTGTCTCAGCTCCAAATGTTTTACAGTATCTCACATTGTTGGTTACATTGTTAGACTCGCTGCCTCCTCTACCAGCTACAGTATATGAGCGCATGTATTACTGTATTCTGTTTATACCACATGTAGGTCAGGCAATAAAACCACAGCCGTTGTTTTTAAGACACAGAGAAAACAGTCTGATCTGGTGCTTTTTTATTTTGCTCCAACATCAAAAAAATTTTAGAAAACCCCACGTTGTAAATGTTTGCATGAATGCGATCTTATAATGACTGTATGTATATATGGACTGTATAATTATATGTACCACAGTTGTGCAGTGTTTTTTATTTACAAAAATAGCAGCAAGAAATTTCTATGCTTTGATTTTGCTCTGCCTTTTACATGTTTGTAGGAAAAAGAAAAAAAAGACAGCACATCTTAATATGTGCATGTAAGTCTATACAGTATTTACACCACACTGTATGCGGACCAGGCAGTAAACAGTTCCACCTCTGTTGTGGAGAGGCATAGATGGAAGAAGTACAGATTTTTTGTGCTTTTATTTTGCTCTGAATGACAGAAATTAACCCAAAATAGACAACAAATCCTCACATGACAGCATTTAATACCACATTTACTCCATCACCGAGCTACACCATCAACCACAGATGCAACATTTGGTATTAAATTGACAAATATAGACTAAATAAATTCATTCGGATTTTCCTTCATACTTTGAAGAATGGTGGAAAACACGCAGAGTGGCAAATCTTTAAGTGTATTAAACGTTAAGTCAATATGTGGACACTCCTCTCTACGTAGTCTTGTGAACTTTTTGTCTGAGACTTTTTTTATAGTTTGGTCAAAGCCCCTTGTAACCATTTATTGCAAAACTTTACCACTCTCAAATTGTTCCTCCAACTTTGGGGCAACAATTTGTGGAAAGCTCTTTCCTGTTTCAATGTGACAATACCTCCGTGCACAAAGCCACGTCCATAAAGAAACAATATTCCCAGTTTTGGTGTGGAAGACTGTTTTGCACAGAGCTCTGACCTCAACCCCATCCAACACCTTTGGGATTATTGCCCAACAACAGTGTTGGTCCTCACTAATGTTCTTGTGGCTGAATTGGGAAAATAAATCCCTGTGGCTAGGTTACAAAATTTGGTGCAAAGCCTGAAACCAAGAGATTGGAGGTTGTAGCAACAGCAGCAGCAGTGTGTTCATGCCCAAAGTTTTAAAATGAGACGTTCAACACAAACACTTGGGGATGTTGAAGTGTTCACATGCCTTGTTTGGAAGACCACAAACTAAAATACACATAAAATACAGCAGAACAGGCATGGGAATATTCACCGATTCGCACCAGTGCACTGGCATAAAAGTTCACATTGCAATTGCCCCAATTATAAAAGTGTGCGCCAGATACAATTTGAGATGAATTTCTAACATATCATCATATAATTATTAGTAGAGACCCTCTGCCTTTTATGAGAAACATAACCAATAATTTGTGACCAATAATTTAGATATATAAATCGATTCCTCCTCACTAAACAGTTTCTCACGAGGCGCCAGCATGCTACGCTAAGTGGTGCGCTGCCAAAAATGTTCCTGGTGGAAGTCGCACTATAGAGTCATTGTTCCGCGTGTTGGAGTAAGTGGATTATTAAACTATTGTGACAGTAATTGTTTGGGTCACAGAGCGTATGCATGTAAACTGAAGTCAGAGGACACTACACTACAAAGGACTCATTGAAAAAGGCCTGTTTGTGAAAGGTTTTTACAACTCTGAAAGAATCAGTGTAAATGAGACACACAAGCGCGCGCACGCACACACTTCGACACACACACACACACACACGAGGACTCGAGAAAACTGCTATTGTCACTATGTAGGCTAATGTTACAGGTGACTGGCCACACACTCATCCTGGACAGCAGCCCAAGCTCCATATCAACACTTATCTAACAGCCTGAAGATGTCTCCAAGATATCCAACATTCAAATACAGCCGACACTAACAAAGCTAGACAAAGATATCTTGCACAGTATGTCCATAAGCATAACTACGGTGACCCTGAAATCCAAAACACAACAGCAAATCGCAAAACACAACAGCAAATAAGAAAACACAACAGCAAATCACAAAACACAACAATAACCAGAAAACACAGCAGCAAATCACAAAACACAACAGCAAATCACAAAACACATCAAACATTCAAATACAGCCGACACTAACAAAGCTACACAAAGATATCTTGCACAATATGTCCACAAGCATAACTATGGTGGCCCTGAAGTGCAAAACACAACAGCAAATCAGAAAACACAACAGCAAGTCGCAAAACAGCAAATCACAAAACACAACAGCAAGAAAACACAACAGCAAATAAGAAAACCCAATAGGCACAATCATTGCCTCAACGTGAGGTTACATTGCCATAGATTTAAGTCCCACTTCATAACAAAGAGAAGATGTACTCACTCATTAGAAGCTCATTTTGCGCTCAGCAAAGCCATTTACGATGCTGCTCAGGTCCAAAGTCCTCTCAGCTGTTCTCATAGAGAGTATATTCAGTCCACTGAGTCCAGAGAAGCGGGACGCGGCGGTCAATGCCGCTTCATTTACGGAGCTAGCTAGCAAGCTACAGCTAACCTGCGGTGTTTCGGTTTAACTGGTGACCGCGTTAACTGGTGATTTCCTCATAAAACGGCTTTGATTGTAGTTTAATCCTTTATAAAACAATAATCTGTGTAATACATAATCATGTATGTAAGTTAAATAGCGTCTAGAAGACTCATTCACCCCTCGTAACGCCATGTAATGTAAGAAAGTCACCATTTAACACGGTCACCAATTAAAGCGTTACACCGGCGACACGCTAGCTTTTGCCTGGGTTAGAGTAAAAAACGTGTCTAATTTGGTCATTTTAGCTTTACCCTCATTCTGCTTCTTTCTTTCCTTCCTCTTTTACGCACTACTTTTTTGTTTGGGCTTGCTAAACATTATACTACCTTTTCTTGTCAACTTTCATACGCCTGCTTTTTTTTCTGCTGAAAGGGGAAACAATTACGTCACGTCATCGCGACTCATCATGATCATGACTGACAGCTATCAAGGTGATTGGACAAATTATCATTTCCTCCTCCCATACCAGCCCCACACCTTACTGACCAGCTGCTGGACACTTTTTAAAGTTAATTTATGTTTTGCTGTATGCTTATTATTCATTTCACCATTTTAAGTACTGTTACTGTGACTCTTAAAGAAAAAGATTTGCTCATATTTAGATATTATTTTGCATAAATTAGTAAATATATTAATTACTTTTTGGTATTCAGAAAAGAAAAGAGTAAAATTACTTAAAACTAAGACAGCTGCATGTTTGCTGTTTCAAGCTTTAGGTTTTTACTTTAAAGATGCCATGTTGTGTGTCATGTATATAACTATCCACAATTTATCTCAAGTCACATTTATGCAGATGAGTTTGTTTGAGAATGACATCAACATTTTTAGCAATAATGTTAAATCAGTACATGTTCGACAGGTTTCATCTAATCTCACCTACTATTCCAACATGTCGTGTAAAATACTGCAACACACTAAAACAGATAAAATAACACTGTATTACATGTTAACTGCTTAAGACACCACATCATGTTTAATCCTTTAAAAGCTCTCTACCACGCCTCACTATAATTCACCGTCATTTTAATTGAGCTCTCCTTTTCTGACGCTGTAACTCCATATTGATCGCGGAGAACAATGGAGACCTGAAGGGGCTTTGTAGTCCGGCTCCTGACAAAGGGCCTTGTGTAGTTTGGAGACGGAGAGAAATGCAGCGTGCAGTACAGAGCCGCCGGACTCACCTGTCACTGCACACTGAGGAGCGTTTAATCTCCCGGCTCCATCCATCACACGCTGACAGCACAGGAGACAGCAGCTATGTTTACATGCACAAAGCGTTCAATTCTTAACCTGGTTACTCCAGCGTTATCAATTTTTTTTTGTCTCGGGGACAAGAAAAGGACATTTTCAGTAAAAACAATACTTGATTTTCATACCGGATAGATCTTTCGTCCACCGCCTGACATCAAAAACACATACAAATCTTTTTAAGAGGTCTTTCATTTGCATGCACAGAAGCAGCCTGGTTTAGATCAATGCATATAAATGTCATAACTCTGAATGGGTTTGCTAAGCTCATAATTTAATTATGGGTCATAGGTAGATCTTGATATCAATAAAATGGCGTGGCAGGGAGTAGTACCTGTGATCAATGCTGCCATGAGACTCCTCATTCATTTCCCCTGTAGACTATTAGAGGAAGCCTCGGTCACTGAGGGAGCTGGCAGCTGAACCTTTCCATATATTTCATGGGGCAGCACACTCGGAGCAGACAGGAATATTCTATTAACTTTTTTTTGACATGTGGGAAACTCAATCCCACAGTCTCAAATGTTCCTGTAAAGGTCTGGTAGCTTAACCTGAATAATACTTAAAGCATGGCGAATAGCTGGGTGGTTTTGTGCGTGTATCTTTCCTGCTGTACAGGCCTATGTCTACAGTATTGTGTCAGACCAATGCTGGCAGTGCTGGATGGGTGTCTAATGTGTTTCATGCAGTTTTGTGTGGTTCAGGTGCTGCTAGGGCATTTATTATACATTTGGTCCTGGCTGGCCCCTTTGTAAAGGCGGGGGGATACTGCAGGGATGTTTGCTGGACGGCAGAGGAAGTCATCCTTGGACAAATGATAACACCCTTGTGTGATACTACACAAGGGTGGGAATCCTTCTGGGCGGACAGATGGATGCAAAATGTTTCAAAAGTATGTCGGCATTAAAGGTGACATACTCCAGGTCTATATTTATATTCTGGGGCTCTGCTGAAATAACTTTGCATGATTTACATTTAAATTGCCTTATTTATATCATAGTGATCCTTTATGCATCCATCTCATGATTTTCTGTCATTTATATAGTTATGATGCCTGATATTTGATAAACAAAGTTCCTTAAGTATCTTTACGACATGCTGATGGCAGCTTGTTGCACATAGGTTTTTCTATGTTTGTTTGTGTTGTCCATTCTCATGTTTCGGCCTCGAATATCTACACACTCATACATGTATGAGATGTTGACATTTTGAGTAAAGAATGAGAAAAAGTAGTGAAATCCTGCTACTATAGTTTGTTCATGTAACAGTCAGCCGTGATACAGTTTCCAGAAGCTGACCAATCATAAAACAGAGACTGAACCGAGGGTCATGCAAAAATATCCCACTAGATCTTCAAATTAAAAACAGACCTGCAAAAAAACCCTTAAAAACATTAATCCCCTTAAAAAATAACGCTGACGGTGAATAAATAATCTTTTCAGTTATGCTGAAACCTCATAATGTAACTTTTTACAGCCAATAACCTCCAATATGGCGGCCACAAGGTGTGTTTACACACATATTGGGTCTATGCAGAGCAGCAGTGTACTGATACACTGGAGAAACTCTTCAGAGGACAAACAGAGCCACTTTTAGATGGAAACAGTAATTCTGATGGCTTAAAGTAATAAGCCTGGTGTTCCCGCGCGCTGTATCAAGGTAAGAATCTTTGTACCAACTTCAATAAAAACTCAAGGTACAGTAAACCCCAGATATGGTAGCACAGAAGATTTTAATCTCTTGTTTTGCATTTAGCTTCTCTCTCTCCGTGACTAAGCTTTAATATTTTCTGTTTCTTTGTTGTGAATAGGTCTATCCACATTCATGTGACATCAATGACATGAATTTTACAGCTTCTGAGCTTCATCTTTTAATCATTATTGTGATGTGAGGGGAACCTTTTCTACTGATCATCTCATCGTTTCCCCCCAAATAAATGCATCGTCTAAATGAAATGTGCATGTAAAACAGGAAAAGAGCTTCTGCTTTATGCAAATGATTATAAAGCCAAGAACTACAAGACAAGATGCAAAAGGCTGACTCACAGACTTGCAAGAGCTCATGTATTGAAAAATACATGAGCTATGGTGCTATTTTGCAGACTAAATGAGTGTGTTTCATCATGCTTGCAGGATTTTGGCTGATGGCTGCATTAGGTAACTACAAGGGGTAATGTTCTCATTTCTTTCTGTTACTGATCTGTTTGCAGGACGGTATCTCAAAAAGCTGCGGTCTGATGTGGCTGGACGTTGACAGGAGAGATGCCCTTCGTTAAAGAAGCAGTCTGGTTCAATATACGGCGATGGGAGCTCATTTTATCTCGGAAAACGAAAAAAAATGAAACACTTAAATCTGGAAAAGTTGGACATATACTAACAGAAAGTCATATTTTGATTATAAGTCTAAAATATGATTCAAATAAAAAGCAAATAAAAAGATGATTTATTGACTATCTCATGTTTGGCACAAGTCAAAACATTGAATTAGTATCTTATCATTTATAACTTTGAATCTATTTTTCCTATAGTTCAGTTAAATGATTATTTTCCCATAAGCTTTGAGCTCTATCATAAAAATCACATTAAGTATCTTTCAGAAGGCTATCATTTGCTTTTTCCTATAACTGTGATGCCTATTTTTCCAGTTTTTTTCTTTTTCTTTTACTTGGTGTCAAAAATGTATCCCACATGACAATCAACAGCGATTTAAACCGATGATGTCATCTAGCGTCAGCCTCTGTGGAAATATCTTCCTTGGTCGTCGTCTGCGACCGCCGTGAACTTCCTGTTCACACCTTCTGTCCGTCGCCCTGCGTACACGGACCACATGAGCTCTGTCTTGACGGTAGCAGCTAAGTTTCACAGGCCCACTTTAAATTCCATATCGGTAGCGCTGTGCTGCCTCAGTGTCATCAGTCATGTTCATTTCTAGCTGACAGAAAAGGTGGAGGAAGTGTGTTTGTGTGTGTGTGTGTGTGTGTGTGTGTGTGTTTTAAAGGCCAAAAGAAAAAGTGAAATGTGTGGCAGAGTAAAAGTGAGAGTGAGAAAAAAAAAGAGGAGATGTATTGTTGGTGTTGTATGTTGTTAAGTTTGTCATTGACGGTACTTTCTAGGTCAGACGTCTGGTAGATTTAGGAGATTTGTACTCCCAGTGGGGTTACCTGCAACGAGCTTAAGGTTACAAAAATATAAGAGTGGGGGGCAAAAAAGAGAAAGAGAGAGAGAGAAAGAGAAAGAGAGCTGTCTTTCTTTGTTGTTTACCTTGAATGTGAGATGGAAGACAGTTTTCACATGTGGAACCATTTTCCCCTCGGCCTTAATGACTCCTAATTTCATGGCAAATAAACTAAACAATAAAGCCTTTGAGTCTCGCTCCATTTGTGAAGCATTGCTATGAGACAAAATCACATTCTTTTCCAGTTAAAGTGCAGCTTAAATGTTCCTTTCTTATCTATCAATCGACCTGTGAGTGCACTTGGTTTTGCTGTTGTTATTTTTCAGGTTTTGCAGGTTTTTTTAAAGTCTGTTTGAGATCTAGTACTCCAAGTTGGAGCCACTGTCACGCCATCACTTTTAAACAAAAAAAAAATGTATTTGATTTCTATGGAGCCTGAAGGAGTTCATGGAGAGAAAAAAAAGCACACACAGAAGTCATTCATGCTCTTGATTTAGCACATATTATAACCCTCTTGCCATCAGTCTTGTCTTGTGTGTACCCTTCACACTCTCACTATGGATCACTTGGATTTAACATGGTCTCGGACTGAGATATATGTGGATATACTTTGGGTTTTGGCCGTTAAGCACAATGTTATGTTGACTTTGAGATCCCTTAAATGCATTTTACGGTTTCGGTGTAAAAAACTCTTTACTGCAGATGTTATGTAGCTCATAAAAACTCAACTTTGGGGATCTGGATGCTTCATGAATGTGTTCAGTTTGTGGCTGAACGTGCTGTGATAAATTTGTTTGCCGTCCTCTAAGAGACATCCGACATCTCCGGAGCTCAGCAGATTTTGCTCATGAGCGTAAACAGGCAAAAGTGTTTTAAAGCTTATCCATTTGAGTCTCGGCAACTAAAGATAATTCACAAATCTACTATAATACATTTAGTATTCTGACTTCACTTAACCCGAGGGAGAAAAAGACTTGGCTAGTTTGAACTTTGGTCAAATGTGCTAAACCAGATTTACAGGAATATACATTGTGGAAAATTTGGTTGCTGAAAAGTTAGATGAAAAGGTCTCTGTAAATTAACAGAAACACCATAGCAACAAGAAATGAGAAATCAAATGAACTTGGGAGTTGTCATATAGAAAAAAACGAATAATTTGTGTGCACCATTTAATAATTTGTGCTGTCTAACCTACTATTTGACTTTGTAATTTACCTTCTCGATTTTATAATTTGTGAGCACAACATGCTAATTCATGCTCTCAAATTAATATCAGATTATATAGTTTGCCTACTTCCTTCTTTGGAGGTGAAACAAAGTCTTAATTAGCCTTAGAACTGTTGGCAGATGTGTTTTTGACCCTTGAAAGGTGATGTTAGCTTAGCTTAGCATAAAAACTGCCTCCCTGCTTGAATGCACAGATTTTAAATGTATTTTGATGGCATACTATACTGAACTTCAGATTTTATCATTTTGTTTGAGACTAAACTTATTTTCTGCAAACAGAACTTTTAAAAACCATATTGTATATAGATATACAAAAAAACACACCAAAACAAAACAGTTTTTTATGCCTTAATTAACAAACAGGATGTATCAATGTGAGATACATGATTGATTTTCTCTGTGCAGAAAAGGACCAGATTCTCATTATCAACTAATTTCCCGTGGAGCCAGTGGGCACCTGCAGCTCAGAGAGGGGAAAACAAAAAGAAAATGTTAATAGCTTTCCTCTGTAGTTCTGTAACAGCACACACTGTGTTCTGTATTAATATTAATATACCGTATTCATCTGATTTTACATCAGATGGTTTGTTTTCTCTGCTCTCCAGCCTGTGTGTTTTTATCTCCAGTAGTGAATCTCACATATCCTAAACAACTGAATATCTATTGCAACACTGACTTCATCATGCATCATTATCTCACAGTCACATAAATATTCATTGGATCTGTTCCTTGGTGCTGAAATATAAAACTTTATACTACTTGTTAACTTATTTGAAATCTGCAAAGCAAACACATTATTTAGTATGTAATTTTATACAGAAAGTAAATATTTAAGAGATACTATACATGGTAATGCTGTGTAATAGCAGTACACTTTACAGTCCACACTGCTCCACTCACACAGAGTTATGAATTGTTTGCACAACCTTTTTTCTCTGTAAATCACAGAGGACAGTTTCAGAAAATGGCCAGAGGGAATCGTAAACACAGCGTGCCCTCCTTTCTTTTGAATCATCCTGTAAAATGCTATTGAACATTGAGATACCATGACCTACACCAACATTTTTCCCTCATGATCACACATCATGGGTGAACATGTCAAAACAGCTCAGAGACGACTCTCAACAACCAGGGCCTTCCCGTCACCCTCTAATCCAGCAATTAGGGAAAAGGCCAGAGAGATGGAACAGATGTTCCATAAATGGGAATGGCAGAGTGAGTCCTGGCCGCCTATGGTATTCCTAATCTCTCCACGGACGACCAAGGAGAGATAGAGAGCAGCCACCCTGCTGCAGCACAGACTGAGGTCAAACACTGCTCTGCTAATAATTCATAGGGCTTGTCTTAAGCACCACAGGTTGCCAGAAGGATGGAGTTTGCTACTTAAGGGGTCACAATGCCTCTCTGATGTTAGGATTGGATGGGCTGCATAGGACAGTTTTCGTATGTTTCCGACACCAACAATCTGACAAAGACATTGACCGGGTGTGGAGAGGTGAGAAAGTAAGCAGGATTTATACTTCTCAAGTTCTCTTTTTATGCCACTGAGGTCGTGTGTGAACATCGCAACATGATACTGGGTCATATAGACAAAATGGAAGAAACAATCTCAAGTGCAAAGAGTGCCCACAAACTGAGTAGATGGTTCAAGAATAGATGCTCTCAAAAGGTGACAAAACTGAAGAGATCCCAAAAAGTTGATTTATTAAGTTTATGTTACAACCCAGCTCGTTAAATGAAAGATGTAACACAAAAACCAAGATGTTAAGGTTTGAAATAAAATTATTTATTAACCAAGGATTACTCAAAACACTAAGCAGAGGAACTCTTACAGAAATGAAACAAGGGCCGACTGATGCTGTTTAAAAAAACAAAAGAATATAACCAAAAGAGGACTCCTAAAACTGAGCTAACCAATCTGTCTAATGTGGTAACAGAAAAATAGAAAACCTACCAAAACCTCTATTAACGATTGCTACAAGTGGAATCAACAACAAACAACAAAAACTCTGTTACACCTAGGAAACTGCGAAGGGCTTTTCGGGAGATCGGGACAGAACAGTCGGCTATAGCAGAGACTTTGGCTTCCACAGGGTTTACCTGACCCTGACCTACCTGTCTTCTCAAATAGGTGACAGTGGCCTTTCCAAAGTCGCACTTGGCCAAGTTTAACATGAGGGAAGCTTCTGTGAGTCCAGTGAATGCTTGCTCTAGGATTTTAATGTGTTCCTCCCAAGTTGTGGTGTACACAATCAGGTCATCTAAGTAAGCATTGCAATTAGTCAGCCCTGCTAGAACGGTATTTACCAGCCGTTGGAAAGTGGCAGGCGCATTGCACATGCCAAATGCCATGACTGTGTACTGGAGGAAGTGATCAGGGGTTACAAAAGCAGAAATATTGGAGGCGTGGTAATTTAAGGGCACCTGCCAATAGCCTTTGAGCAGATCGAGTTTGCTGACATACATGGCTTGGCCTATGTTATCCACGCAATCCTTCATGCGGGGCCGAGGACACGAGTCGGGTACTGTCACCGCGTTAACTTGTCGAAAGTCAGTTATGAACCTTGGTGAACCGTCAGATTTAGGCTCTAGCAGGCACGGAGAGCTCCAGGAACTAAAACTGGATGTGGCTAAACCATTCTGCAACAAATATTCAGCCTCTTTTTGCATCAACTCCCACTTCACTGGATTTACTCGGTACGGACGCTGTTTAATGGGCCGAGCGTCTTTCACGTCAATATCGTGCTTGAGGACTGTGGTTCTGGTTAGAACATCATTAAAGAGGCACGGAAAACGATCTACTAGCTCAAGTACATCGTGCTGCTATTCGTCTGATAGATGACCTAACTGAGACGGCAAATGTTTCAACATCTCAGAGTCCTCAAGCACGATATTGATGTGAAAGACGCTCGGCCCATTAAACAGCATCCGAGTAAATATTTACAAAGGATTATTCAAAACACTAAGCAGAGGAAGTTTACAGAAACAAAAGAAGGGCTGATTGATACTACTCAAATAAACAAAAGAATATAACCAAAAGAAGACTCCAAAAACAGAGCTAACGAATCTGTCTAATGTGGTAATGGAAAAAATAGAAAACCTACCAAAACCTCTATTAACGATTGCTACAAAAATACACCGAACGAAACCGCACCAATCACAAACCAATGATGGAGCTGGAGGAGTGGGAGGAGCCAGGACCGGAGGGTGACTAGGCAGGAGAGGAGGGAACCAAACAAAAGAAAGAGAGAACACATACACACCGGCAGGGCCGTAACAGTACATGACAGCAGGCTTTTCACTCCGTCTTTGAACTATTCTGAAGCCCATGGCTCCGTCTCATGCCCATATAAGTAGAATCCGTGTTTTTATTTTTCCCAGCATGCACCTGAAATTCTCAAGATGGCGCTGCCTAGATTCGAAACTATTGTCTTCCGAGCAGCAGTCCACAAACCAATGGGTGACGTCACGGATGTTACGTCCATTTCTTTTGTACAGTCTATGGTTTTGAAGTGTTTCTGCCCCCTAGTGGTCAAAAATCACTTAATGCAGCTTTAAATACAAGATACTAAAGAGTCAGTTCTCTTTTTGATTTTATAAATACATTTATATACATACTTTTAATAAGTGTATGATGTAAGTGTGGCAGGCATCCTTCCTTTGAAAACCTTGAATGCTGAATATTTTGGCATTTCATTTTTTAAGAAAAATGTAATAATACTAATAACAAATGTAAAGCTACTGAACCTTTCCACGGCTGTGTTTCAAAAATAATTTGCAGGTGTTGTTAAATCCAGGTTTAAAACAGTAGAGCTTGTCTTCACAGGGCTGCTTCAGATGCTGTGAAACAGATTTTTACAGTTGGATTTAAGTCCAAAGCTTCATGTTTTGAAGTTGTGTCCAACAGTTAGACAGTGTGCTGCTTTTGGCTCGTGAGTCAAAGACTTTTATGTGCTACTTCTGTCCAGAAATACAAACGCTGTGAAATCAGTTACAGTTAACTGCTGTGAACGCAAAGCAAAAGAAGAGGAATATCTTGAAGTTTGTGACATGTGTGTTATTGGATTTATGTCCTTGTTATTCTGTAGTACACACATGAAGTTAACAGATGAAACCACGTCTATAATTTGACCATCTTATTGAACAATTAGTTGCATGCGGACTTTGTTGTTTTAGTTAACGAAATTATACAAAAAAACCCAAAACCCCTAAACTGATTCTCATCTGGGTTTCATATCCACACATGGATCCATAAATACTGTATATATTTGATTTTCATTCAATCTCTGTATTACATCTTTTTAAAAAATCTATTTTTTTCCCCGCATATGTTTGTTATATTCCAAATATAACCAATAATGTCCCAGATTAGTATTTTATAAAAAACATTTATATTAAATTAAAGAGTACGGTCTTGAGCTGCTTTGTGTATAAAATGCCTTCAGATGACTTCTGTTGTGATTTGGCGCTGTTTAAAAACAGATTAATTGATTGATTGATTGATTGATTGATTGAAAACCTGAATCTCAATCCCTCTACATGTAGCCTACTCCTCTTGTGAGTTAAACATGTTGTATTATCAGCTTACATAATGACATCATATTAAAGATTTACTGTAACGATTCATATGTTCAATATGATCATGATCAAAATGCGTCACTTCTTAAAATGTATTTTAATTGAATATATTTCCCATGTGAAACTCACATTGAACCATTCATAATGTTTGTTTACGATAAAACCTCTGCACATACAATTTAATGATGCGGAGCAATAATAAATGCCATTTTAAGCAAGTGAAGAAATGAACAAAGAAGAATATAAGTATAAGTAGGTAGTAAAAGTATTTAAAAGTAAGCATAAGTATGTATAAATGAGTAAAGCTGTGGTAAGGCAGATTCCTAGGATGAGAAAGGCAGCAACCAGTTAGTCCGACTGGTGGTGAGAAATAAACACAGCAGAAATGTCAGATATGTTGGACCATTGTGTTTTAATCTATATCTTTAAACATGGAAAATAACAATGGAAATAAACATTGGTCAATTTCACAAATCTGTGTAATTCAATTAGCTAAGAAATGACTGTTGTGGTTAACGTAACATCTTGTTAACATCGATTTTTAAATGTGTTTGCTTTCACTAAAGTCTGATCTGTTGTCAAGTTATAAAAACTTTAAATGCAAAAAACAAAACAAAACCCAATTGTGTCAGATAAATTCTTCTTTAAACAGTAATTGGTTAACAGTGTGCTGAGCTGAACCCTCATTGTTGTGGAGTCCCAGTCCTGCAATATCAAATGTCAATCAAACAGCGAGGGCGGGACTGTGCAATCTTTTCTCCTTAAAAGGATTTCCTGTTGATGCAGTAGGAGTTTCTGTCAGTAGTGGGTTTTTGTTTTCCTTTCTCCTTTCTTATTGTCATCAAAATGTAGAGACGTACAGTAAGTTTATTTTAGATCAACCTTTAAAAAAACTTCAATTTACAGAATCTTGTATCTTCACCTTTTGTTTTTGTGCCATGTTGTTCTTCTTTGTCTAAAATAAATAATGGAAAATGGATAATACAAGACGTACAGATATTGTTGATGACTGTTGAGTCTGACTGACACTCAAAGAGGAACCCCCCCCCCCCGCTGTCAGGAGGGCATCCACAACCCGAACCAGCAAACAAACCTATGCTGGTCCCTAAACTATCATCAGGTCTATTCCTGCTGCTCAGTGGGACCGGCGCTCTCCAAGGAGCGCTGAAAACCGGATTGTTTTACACACACCTGTTCCTGAACGTCACTCGGCTACATGCCTGTCTCAGAGGGAGCGCAGTTAATCGCTGATTTGGCACACTTACAGTGACAACATACCAAGGTCCAGTTTCAGGAACTTAGTACACACACACATACTTATACACACTATCTCTCTCTCACACACACACACACACATACACAGCATCTGACCCACACATGCACCCACACACCCACAACACACTCAAACACACTGCACTGAAATACACACACATTATATTACTACCACATTAGCACAATGGCACACACAGCAGTCTCATGATGAGGCAAACAGTCTAACCACTGAGCAGCCATCTTTGATTTTCCTCCGACTGTTGACTCACCAAAATAACTTCAAACTGGGCAAAACACATAAGGCAGCGTTTTCAAAGCCAAGCTGAAACTTGCAATTATTTTCAGCTCTCTGCGAAAAAAAAAAGAAAGAGGGGGGGCGACAGTTTGTGTATACTGGAACGCTTGAAGCTTTGTGGCTTCGACTGAATGGGAAACAATTAAAGTGCTTCTTGGCAGCACATGAAGCCAGACAGCGATAAAAATGGCTGAGCTTTTCAGCACGGGTGAGGCCTCTCAGCTCGGCTTGTCTGGAGTCATGAGAATCTTTCAGAAAACTTCCCTCCTGAAGCCTGAATACGTTTCTGCTACCTTCCTTTTCACTTTACAGCTGCTTGTTTGTATTTACTGTCATTGCAAACTCAGTGAATGAATACTAACCTGCTACAGAGAAGCACAGGTTTCTTCTCTTTCATTTGTTGATGTTCAGTTGTCAGCTTTCGGACTTCATTGATTAGTAACACAGCAGAGTTTTAAAGTCCTGTTCCCCTCAAAAAAAAGTGTTTTCCTTCTTGTTCCTTTAGTTGAATGCTTGAACATCAATGTGCACAATGATGTATGTGCAGACGTTTAACACTACAAGGCTGCTGAAGGTGCTCATTGAGTTTAAGGGCGTACCTATGATGTCATAACTAGTTTGGAGCCAATTGGGGGCAACAATACAACATACACAGGTGGGATGTTTTTGTTTTTTTGTTTTTTATTAACCTTTATTGATTCAAGGGAAAGTCACAGAGAGTAATGCTCTATTTTCCAGGAACACTCTGATCACATTCACACCTGGAAGCTGCCCAGTACAACCAGTCTGATCTGTTGGTCACTGAGCAGCTCCACTGGTGCAGGTGGGGTTAAGGGCCTCGCTCAGTAGTGGTAATGAGGGAGGGACAAGTGCTGCTTCTTCACTTTTCCCCTCCCAGATTCATCCTGTCGGTCCGAGGGATTGAACCGGCGACCCTTCTATCACAAGCTCGCTTCTTTAACCTTTTAACCCACCACTGCCCCAAAAATGTAGAAACTGGTGGAAAATGTGGAAAACATGGAAACAAAAAACTGTAACTGGACTTTTCAGTTAGTCAGGAGACAAGTTGGATCCAGAAGTGAATCTTTTGAGTTGAAATATCATTTTCATATTTACAGAGCCTGGATTTTTAATGAGTTAGGAGGAGAAGATGCTAGTTTTAAGGAGTTTTTTAACACAATAAATGAACATTTTGCATGGAAAAACACATCAGACACCATTTATTATTCCAAGCAGAGTACTTTTTCTTTTAGCTCTATAATGATGAGATCTTGATAAGATGGGGAGGATCTTAAAGCTCATATAAAGATTTACATCAAAGAAGCAGTTGTTGTTTTTTTTAAAAATGCATTTGCTTATATTTATTCTGACATCCACAACTAGGAGGATTGCATCAGCTGCCAAACATTGTCTATGCACCAGATAAACAAGACCCACAATAACTATTTCCACTTCTAACTACTCTAAGCTAGAAATGTAACAGCAGGATATATGAAGAGTTGGCAGGCAACAGGTCAACATATCAGAACAGGTGAAAAATGTTCAAATATTATAGCAAGTAGAAAATCAGTCAAGTCATGATTATCCACCAGCACGCTGTCATAACTCTTAACGGGAGGCTCGGGCATTTGGTCAAAAACGACACATTTATATTCAAGTAACAGAAGCCGTCTAGCAACCATAGAAATTATGACAGGGGCAAAAAGGGCAAATTCATCGTCACGGCGAGTTCTTCGTCACAAAAGAAGATTGTTTTTTAAAAAATCATGACCCTGCTTGTGCCCTAATCTTAACCACATGATTGTTACTGTAACCATGACGACAAAGGTCATCTTAGCCCAAACAACGATTCCCCTGTTTTTAACAAAGTATGTGTTATTATCACACACCATTATCTTTCACTAAAGTTAACCAAGTTGTTTTTATGCCTATCTAAATGTCAAACTAGCTTTTTTTCCACATTATTGCATACAGATTATTCTAGACAGCAAAAATCTATAAATAATGAATTTTGTGTCTGTGTGGTCAGCACTTAACCCTCACATACTGTTCATATTCGTACTCATAATTAAGTCTCTACACCAATTCACATTCATAAATTCCCCCATCAGTCATCAATAAATATTTGGTTAATCATTCTGTTTGATTAAAAGACATTCATAATCACTATTTTATGGTCCAGGAGAACATTTTATATGAATATGAAGAATACAACTACATGTTTTAATGCTTATTTTTGAATTTGTTTCATAAACTCAGGTCAAATTTGTTCATTTGCATATATAAAAATGTGTATCAGCTGCACACAATTTTTAAAAATGATGCATTTATTTCCATTTTTGTATACTGTGGTTCATATAAGGAAAAGTCTGGATAGAAGAAATGTGTATATGGTGTTTTGACAGCTCTCAAATGTAAGAAATGGGTCAAATTGGACCTTTAACAGTATGTAAGGGTTAAGAACTTGTTGTAGATCAATAGCATCAATAGCAAATCTTAGTAGTTTTATCAGTTTATATGTACTGTACATCATGGCTCCTCCTCTGCTGCTCCTCCTCCTCTGGTAGGCAGGGTGAGAGGTGATTTAAAGGTTGAACGGCAAGTGTAAAAAGGGGGGAGAGTGGGATTGATGAACGACTGGCTGAGGGCATATTTAGCAAAGAGAGACAGAGACAGAGAAGAGAAAGAAGGGCAAGGAGAAGGAGAAAAAGGGGGGAAAGGGAACCAGAAAGAAGGAGGAGGAGGAGGAGGAAGAGGAGGGGGGGAAGGAATGGAAAGCGTCCACCAGAGCAAACACCTCTGAAACAGAAACATCCATTTAGCAGCGAAAACAAGCCCCCCTCACAAGACCTCCGTGAATGGGCCACTTCAGCCGGCCGAGGAAGTTCCAACGAGGGGCAGGATGTTCCCCTCAGGACGCACTTGAGACGGGCTGAGGGCCAAAAGCCTGAATACATAGACCCCTCTCTCTCTCTCTCTCTCCCTCTGTCACTGTCCAGCTTTGCCCTCCCACCCGGCCGAGTGGCTTCAGTACCCCCCCGAGAAACCCCCGTCCTCCCTATGCCTGTGTGCCTGCCCGCCTGGCTGATCCTTCCCCTCCCACCAGCCGTTTACTGAGCCGCAGCCAACGAGGCGGCGAGGGAGGGCGTGGAACTGTACTCAGCAAACAAAGACAGAAGGGCAAAGACTTTCCGTGATTAAAGAGCAGTTAAGATGCTATGAGAGGCTAATTTGTTCACTGTGTGACAAAATCAACAGGAACTGGGGGCAGAAACCTCTGCTGCCTGCATTTCCTGTTGCAATTTAAGGGAGAATACCGAGGATTCAGAGTTGTTGCTCGTTCATTGATGTCTAAATTAATGTTTACCTTTTGCAAACAGCGTCCTGCATGCATGCCATCACATTTCTGTCAATACTGGCTTAAAATCCAATATTTTAGGAGATGAACTTCTTTTTTTTGGCCACTTGGGGGCAGTAGAAACAAGTAGTGAACACAACACTGACATATTGTCACTTTTAAGTTGATATGTTGAACTTATTTCCACTTCCAGTAGTTACTGATCAACATTATCATTCATTTGGAGTCATGTTTTTATCCGCCTGGTGAATTTAAGTCCAATATTCAGTCTCTTTTAGCTCTGTTTTTCATCCAGCTCGCTACACTACCACTACAGTTTGTGCACCAGCTAGTCACTAACTGTGTCTGTTTGCCATTTGGTGCTGAGGAGGTAGTGTACAGTGTTTCTTGCCTCTAAAAACAGCTGCCTGTTGTGGCCAAAAGCAACACTATGACAGCACAGAGTGAACCAAAACAGTAACATTACGGCCAGACAGCTAAATAATGAGCTGAAACTCACTTTAAAACTCTATAAAGCAGAACGGTGCTGGACATTCACTAATAATTCTTGTAGGTTCATCACTAGGGAGCGTGTCTATGTTCCCTCAGCCCTACAGTATGTTCCCTCAGTTAATAATAAAATAAAGAATTTCACCTTTCAAGCATTTTACCCCTATACGATCAACACCTATGACATTACACACCTCATTTGATTCATTATGGTTATGAAACATTGATTAAAGCTGCTTTAAACCCTTATTCACATGCAGGTGGATTGTAGTAAACTGAACATACATACCTGCTCTGTACATTATTTCTGCATCAAGAAAAAGCAGAAACCAAAAGTAAGAAATCTATATTTTATAGTATTTTTTTGTATTTTGATACAGTAAATCAAATCTTTAAAAAGGCCCTAATATGTCGTTCTATCATCAGCAGAGCAGGCGGTCACACTGAGCCTGATTGCATCCTGCTGCACAACGCTAGAGCCACAGACTCTGAATAACAACCCACATTAGCTTTTCTGGCTTAAGTCTCCTTCTCATGTAACTTATTAACATGAACATATGTCTAGTTCTACATCTTAGCTTGTTGTATGAGCCACTATACTGTCAGTTAGCAGGTTAGGTATCTAATTAGCTGCAAACTCAGAACTCGTTAGACCCTTTTTTTTAAATCACTGGACCCAAAACCAACATTTAGCTCCTCTTGTTACAGCCAAGCTAATCCGTACTTTAAAGAACGGAAATCTATAATAATTGGACATTTGAGCTTTGAGGTTTTTTATTTTACCACTCCATATGTGCCATCCATGTCTGAAGTTAGTTTGTCGTCAGTGGTTTGGTTAGTTTGTGCAGAAGGAGAACAAGCTCTGATATATATACGAGTGTACTTGACAGTGTGCAGACAAAACAAACCGAGACACCGGGCAAACACTGCTACGTGTGTACTTTGCGGTATTTTCGTTTCATTTTCATTAAAATAAACTTCTAAACTTGTGATTTTTCTTTTTTCCATAAGTCTTGTTTTTGCCACGGGAACTGTTTACTTCTTCTTCAAAATGCATGATCTCAGTGACAGACACACCGTTGACAGCGAATGCTATTATAACATGTTTATTGAAAACCTTTTTGACAGCATAGTTTGTCAGGCACAGAGAAAGAGAGAGAGAGAGAGAGAGAGAAAGAGAGAGAGAGAGAAAGAGAGGGAGAGAGAGAGAGAGAGAGAGAGAGAGAGAGAGAGAGTTGTGAAATTGTTCTTTTTCCCCAGTGGGAGATGTTTGCCCAGAGGGTTTAGTTGTTGTGGTGGAATGTTACAGAGGATTCATCATGATCAAAACAGGTACATTGCAACAAAGAAGCTATGAATTACAAATAAAAATATCACATAATGCCAAAATGGTTAGTTCCACCTTTTCTATGTTAGAAAACAAAGAGTACAGAGGGAGGAAAATAAATTATGTTGGGATTGGAAAATAAAATCAAAAATCAAAAGGAAACAAACGTGATTTTTGTCTCACTATTGTAAAAAAAAAAAAAGAAAAAGAAAAAAAAAGTGGAATGCAAAGTGAAATGTGACGAAAAAAAACAAACTAAAATGTATATGAAAATCATTTCCTCTCTAAGATTCTTACAAAATAGCTCACACAGCTACATAAAACTCTACTTATGTACATCAGCAACGTAAAAAGCAAACTATAAATTAATCTGGTGTGTTAGGACTGCATGATAAAAAAAAAAATGGAAAGAAAAAACAAAAACAAGAGGAGAGCTGTGTGAAAACTAACCATTCCAACTTGGAAAATAAAATAAAACAAAACATGAGAACTATGTAGTATTTTTTGATATCTCTGGAAGCAAAGATGTATCTCTGAGATAACACTCCTCTCCTGCCAGTTTTCATCTTCAATCCTGATTTTTCTTTTTGTGTTTAACAGAACAGACAGAGAATAAATAAGTCAGTCAGAGTGGAGACGACAGGTGGTTAAAGGCCGATGTGTGACTGTACATACAGTAAGAGTCCCTCCCTGCTGAGGGAGCAAAGAATAACTAACATGTTCACTCTTAAAATGGATTTGTGGTTTTAAAGCTCTGTGCTGATGTTTTACTGATACAGTTAAAGGATGAGTTCATTATTTTTCAGGTCTGTCTTAAAGCATCAGCCAGGAGCCCAAATGAGCATTAAAACCTGTTTTTCTTGCTGTAATCATTCCTCCTGTTCATACTCACATTAGAAGATCCCTCTTTAATGCAATTACAATGAAAATGATGGGGGACAAAATCCACAGTCCTCCTTCTGTGCAAAGAATGTATATTTAAAAGTTGATTTGAAGCTAATATGAAGCTAATTTGAAGCTAATTTGAAGCTTCAGTCGCCCAAATGAGTCAAATTAAGTGGATATATTTCAACGTTACAGTGCTTTTAGTGCCAGATTCCACAGAAACTGAACAGGAAAGACTGTCCATTGAGACTGTGAATGTAGAAGAGATCCACTTCATAGGACTACCTTAGACAGCAGAAGCTTCATATTATCATCAGATAAACTTTTATATACATTTTTGCTCAAAACCTGAGGACTGTGGATTTTGTCCCGCATCACTTAGATGGTCAGTATGAACAGGAGGAAAGATTACAACAAGAAAAACTTTTATGCTCATTTCAGGCTTCTGACTGATGTTTTAAGAATGACTTGAAAAACTCTGAACGCCATCCTTTGAATTTGAAATAGACGAATTTGATGTTTCTTGGTTTAGCAGCATCTTATTCCAGATGACATAAGATCACATTTTCTAGAATAAAACAGCCCAAGAACAAACAATTTTCATTTCATTGGAGGGTTTACATAAAAAATGTTTAAAAAGCATCTCATAAACACCATCAAACTGGCTTCAGATCAGTCGAATTGGTTTTTGTTTTTTTTTGAAAACCTGAAGGAAAGTTGCTAGTATTAGTTCCTGGTTGCCATTTTTTATCTTCTAGTGAGGATATCCAGCATTTTCAAACATACAGTAACTCTTAATATTTGTTGATGCATTTAAAAAACAACAACAACAACAACAACAACAAAAAACAACACATCCATTTTAAAAGTGATCCAACAGAGGCCATCAGTAAAAAGCTCGACTAGGAGACAGAAAAACGCCAGGGAGGGCTTCCAAATAAAAATAAAAATAAAAATGAAATAGCCTGATGGGGGGCATCAGTATTTAGTAAAATGACTACTCTACATCATCATCATCATCATCATCATCATCATCATTATTATCATCATCTTCTGGCTCTTTAATGAAAAACAACATGAATAAAAATACTCTCACCATAGGGAAAGCTTTTACCCAGCATGGAAGAATAAATTAAAAAAACCCACCATCCGTTTCATTAGATCCGTCCTTTCTTTACAGAAGTGCCTTTTTTTGTTTTGCCTGTTAAAAAAAGTTAAAAATTAAAAATCAAGCTTGTATTTTAATAGCCTGCTTCTAGCGTGAACTGCTAATGTTTTATGTTCCCCCCCCCCCTTGTTAAATCGTACATTCAAAACATGATCAAAGTCAATTAATCTCCTTTTTTTTTTTTTTTTGTTTGCTAAATTATTCGAGGCACTTCATAAATTTGGGCCAAAACTGTCATAAAAAAAACAGAAATACATTCAGATAAATGCATTCTGCCTGCGTAAGACTTCACTTTACAAAGGCCTTGTTTCCATTTCAATTAAAAAGAACAACTAATACATAAATTAGTGTTTAAAACATAAATCACTCTTTTAAGTACTATAAGTAAAGGGGAGATTTCATTAAGTACTAACACAGTCTTGTTGGGTAGTCGCAATATTATTTCTTTACATACATTTTGGTAAAATAGAAAAAAAGGCCATTGCAAAGTAAAGTGTTACCATGGTTACCATTTAGCAGCGAGTGACTCGTGTTTCTGAACCCTTCAATGCCATTTGAATTTCGCTTTCCCTTTTGTGACTTTGCTAAAAAAAGAAAAAAAAAAAAAAAAAAAATACAGACTCTGTAAACATTTCAACCCTTATGCCTTTTTTTGGGGTCAGCTGGAGACGACTGCATTTTTAATTTTAAAATAAATTGGGTGGGGGGTGTATCCATTGATCCTTCCCCTGCACTGTGTAACCTCCGCCCGCCTACATTCGACAGTGCAGTATTTGGTTCAGAGATCTGGAAAATTCGGTTAAATAGACTTTTTAAGACTAATTTGGCACTTTTCTCAACAAGCTTTAAAGAAGGATCCACCACAGACTTCAGAGTCTCCTCTAAAACAAAAACTGATACATATATATATATATATATACTATATATTTATATATTCGCTGTGCAATCCGTTAAGTCGCACAAGCATGCCTTCATTTCATTATTAATACTAAAAGAGCAGCGATAAAATCTCAAGCGTCTGGGCAGATGTTTTAGTAATACTCAAGCACTAAAGGACATAACAGCTTTACGTTTCTACCTAGAGTGTCTCGCTCAAAAGGTACGTCGACGCCGCGTGCAGCTAGTTAGCATCGACCCCGTTACCTTTCTGTTATAATATATAAGAGTTTGAAGCCCTCAGAAGGAGAAACATCCACTTATAGCTGCTGTAACACTGTCACATGAGTGTAATTGGCACTTTTGGGACCTTTTTTATCATTTAGTGTATTTGTTTTTTAAGTTGGGTTTTGGAGTCATGGCTTAGACTCAAAATCCCAGAATGCATTGCAGCTAAAATTCAGATTAATTTAAGTCATGTTTTGTTCTTTTGCTCTTAAAAAAAAAAAAAAAAAATCTATTGCTATCACTGTGTCTTTTACATGTTTTCACACCACAAACACAAGCACATTATGGCTTAAAAAGCATTCCTGGAGGTGTAGTTCATCACAAGCCTAATTAGACTCAAACCCCCAGAATGCATTGCACATAAAACATAAGAATAAGTTTAGGTTAAGGACTTTTTTGTTCTTTCGCTCTTTAAAAATCTTTTGCTATCACTGCTTCTTGTGCGTGTTTTCACATTTTTCTGAACGGCACAAGTTCATGCACGCTCTCTGGTGGCTTAAATTGCATTCTGGGAAATGTAGTTCATGACTAGAGTTGTGTTTAAAAGGGCTCCATCAATCTAAATGATTAAAATGTGGTGTTTGTCCTTTAGTTAATTAATAATTGAGCACTTACAGGTATAGTTTTTAGTAACTGATCTTAACATGTTTCATCTCAGGAGCAAAGCACTGTGTGATGTTTTTAGGAGGAAAATGGAGGGTATATACGATGGATCATCTTTAAATTTGAGGACCATTACAGACTGTACAGTGAGACAGTATCAGTGGGAGATTTTCTCCTTAAAAGGTTTTCTGAAGGCTTCATTTATGTTTCACAGCTCGTAGTTTTATAGATGTTTTTTAATATGTCTTTAAGTACTTCAGTCGCACTAAAAGGTCTCTCTGGCACATACCGTGAAAGCGCTGCTATTTCTTGCCCAGCAAGAGTTAATCGTTGCTTCGATATTGCAAACGTCAACTTTTCAAAAACCAGAATATGAACTCAGCTTAAACGTCAGACTCCTTCCATTTACAGTTCAGCAGAAGCCTTCAGTTCACGAGTCTCCCCTCTGGTGGTCGAATCACACTCGCTCTTTCAAATTAAAAAAAAAAAAAAAAAAAAAAAAAAATCATCTTCCCGTCTGTCATACATTCTTATTTTAAAACTGTAAACAAACCAAAAAAAGATGGATTAAAAAAACCAGAGAAGTTGTCGTCTGCCAGTTGTGAAAATAACGTCGCAGTTCTGTTGTAAAATAAGTTACAAAAAAATTGAAATAAAAATCTTTGCGTACAGTACTAAAATCCTAAACTAGACCTTTCGAACTTAAGAACCACATGTTAAGTCTATAAATATCTTTACAAATATACACGTTAATTATTCAAATAAACCTTTTTCTGTATCACTTTAAATGATTAAATGTTTTACACGTTGGTGACAGTGTCTTCTAGATTGCAATGCTTCAATTCTAAAACAATACTTTAAAAATGTAATTTTTTGTCTTTTAAGTACATGGCAATATGATACATATTTGCATTTATATATTTACAATAAATCATTTTCTAGATACATTTAAAAAAAAAAACAAACAAAAAAAAACCTCCGAACCTTACTGTACTTATTACTGAATGGCCCTGAAACGCTGAAACTTCGCCTCACATTTGAATACGAGGAGTTTGTTTCATGATTATCACAAAACTGCTTTTTTTTTTCGGGATGCTAAAATGTGACGATGGCGTACGAAGTCATGAGTGAACACATTTAGATGCACGTTTATGCTCATGTAATCCTCTCTTGTTGAACTCCAGACAGTTGGAACAAATTGTTGAGTGTTTTTTTTTTTTTTTTTTTTCCTTTTTTGTTCGGAAGAAGAAGGAATCCCATCGTTGAGTAGATTCTGGCTTTGCTGGTTTCTTGTCGATCGATTTTCTTTTTCCGATAGCAAACGTTAATCTCAGGGCTCTACGTGCAGACACCAGGATAAGATCAGATGTCTGCTTCTCGCCCCCAAATTGAATCGTCACTGACCAATGTCCTTCATTTCCTCCTCTTGTAACCTTTTTTTTTTTTTTTTTTCCTTTCGTCAGTCTCAGGAGGTTTTATCCCAGTAGGCACGGAATGGTTCCCCCCCACAGATTGTCCGTAACAAAAGACTGGCCCGAGTACAAAAATATAATTTCATTTCTGAAAAGAAGAACACAAACATGGTTCAATGGCAAAAAAATAATCCTTCAATGTTTTCAAGAGTCTCTTGGGGAGGAGGAGGAAGAGGAGGAGGAGGAGGAGGAAGAAAAACTCAGTCAAAGAGGATTTTTTTTCGACCGAAGATTTTAAGACGAATCGAAGAGCTGAAGCACTGTTGTGGAAGTATTGCATGCTGAGTTTTTATTTCCATATCTTGAGGAGTTTGAGTCACTGAGAGGTGATTATTAGTCAAAGGGAAGGGGAGGTTGAGGGTGAGAGTGAGAGAGGGGGGGGGTTTAATGTCCAAACTCCCCCTCCCCCCCCCTCCCCTACTCAGGTTTTATGTCCTAATCACCCCGTTACTGGGAAGCTGTTTGGGAAGACAGGGCTCGTCAGGCAGCGGGTCATGGGCGAACACCGAGTCGTCTCCTGAGGAGCAGGTGCTGTTGGAGTCCTGACAGGTGGGCGAGTACTGCTCGAACGGCACCGACAGGTCCAGGTACTCCTGTCAGAGCAGAGGTCAGAGGTCACAATCACACTTCCTCTGTGGTCACAAAATTAAGTGAAGAATTATATAGTTTTTGCTCTATTATCAGTCATATGTTTGAACTTTAGAAATCAGGTTTAAAAAGCACTATTTACTTCTTTCTTTTAATATAATCTGCATATTTCTTTGACATATGACACATTATTTTTCATTGTACTTTGTTTTTAAACCTAAACAACCTCATAAAACAAGACATTTTTCAAGTTTTACTGCCCAACTACACTTTTTGCGATTGGGCGATTTTGCACTAAACAGTCAATTTGGACCAAAAGCGGTTAGTTTTCGTTGGTGTGAAAGCATCAAATGAAGCGGGCCGAGACCTCCAAAAAGAGGTGGTCTCGGTCCGCACCAAATGCCGATCTCTGGTGCTTCTACTGGAAGATGAGGGAACGTCAATCAGACCAATTTTGATTCAATTTTACTGCCTGGTGCGGACCAAAAATTGACATATGGCACTTTTTAAAAAACATTATTTCCATAAATGTTCTTCTTGTAGATCATTTTTCATTGTCCTTTGTTTTTAAACCTAAACAACCTCATAAAACAAGACATTTTCAAGTTTCAGTCCTGCATCCATGTGTTAACCGCCCAACTACACTTGTTATAAGATGATTTTTTGTTAGCTTGTGGGTCATTTAGCTAGCAGAAGGATATCACAGCAGAACTTTTTTTGTTTTGTTGGCACTTTAGCAACACTTTCCCCAAAGGATGTGGTTTAACAAGGAGCTGAAATTGTGCTGAAACTGTCAAATTGTCCTCCACCTCCTGATCTCCCCACTGAGGTGAGGTGAGGTAATTGTAAGTGGAGGCAAACATTCACCCCACATAATCCATTTCACTCATAAATAGGTCACATTACAAGAAGATAAATATATTCTCACGGCTATTTTCACTGTGCCTAAAAAAATAATGCTTTGCCTTTAAGAGATATTCTTCTTGTTAGGTGAAGCTTAATGAAGCGAGAAGTTACAGAAGTCCAAGGTGAAACTGTGAATAAAGTTTTTTTCGGTGTTATCGGTGAACAGCAGCTGTGCAGGGAGACTTACATCAGTGGAGGTCATTGATAAAACCCGGTCGTGATCCTCTACGAGCTGTCTGAAGGTCGGCCTCTGAGAGGGAACAGCATGCCAGCACTCCCTCATGATCATGTACCTGAAACAGAAAGGGAGGTTCAGCGACTTCACAGCAAACTGCAAAAATGTCAATGAAAGGAGAATTTATATACAGTACTGTGCAAAAGTCTTATGCCACCATTAGATATGTTTTTTAGTAATGCTATAATGACTATATATCATTATTTATCAGTCTCTTTATTAGAATAGAACCAGAAAATACAGGAAATGTGCAGCAGTATTCAAAAACAGCTTCTATAGGCTAAAGAAGCCTACTATAATATAACATTATACCAGAGATTACTTCAGAAAAGAGTTCAAGATGTGTCTGGTGCCAAGAGAACAGACTCTAAATACTGACTTTTGCTAGTAGAAGCCATTTTATTTTGAAAATAGTGTTTTTTTTTTAAATTTTGTATACATATTTCCTGTATTTTCTGTTTGTATCTTAACCCTCCTGTTGTCCTCGAGTCAAGGAAGGAAAGGAGGGAGGAAGAAGGTAGGAAAGGAGGAAAGGAGGGAGGAAAGAAGGGAGGAAGGACAGAGGAAAGAAGGAAGGAAGGGAGGAAGGAAAGGGCAAAGGAAGGGAGGAAATTAGGGAGGAACGAAGGAGGGAAGGAACGAAGGAGGGAAACGAATGAAGGACAGAGGAAGGTAGGAGGGAGGGAAGAAAGAAGGAAGGAGGGAGAGAGAAAGGAAAAGAGGAAGGGAGGAAAGGAAGGAAAGAAAGGAGGGAGGAAGTAAGGGAAGGGAGGAAGGAAGGACAGAATAAAGAAGGAAGGAAGGAAGGTAGGAGGTAGGGAGGAAAGAGGGAGGGAGGGAGAAAAGAGAAGAAGAAGGAAGGAGGGAAGGAAAGAAGGAACAGTCCATTTGACCTGGGAGAACGACAGGAAGGTTAATGGCTGGTCATTAAAGCTACCTGACACTTTTGCACGGTACTGTCTGTGATATGATTCATTACTTTTGGTGCAATCCATCTTCTCATCTTTTTAATTTACATAGCAGACATTTTATTTCGATGTTAATACAATTTTTAATATATTCTTAACTCTGACACAAAGCTGTAAAGTTGGCATTGACATGAGTGCTACAAGCTTCTTTACTGGTATTTAATAGTGGTGTTGAGAGATCGCTGCAGACGATGGTTTACAGGTGTGATGTGATGAATTAATAATTTGGACTCTATAAATAGTCCAGAACCAAGCGTACCCATGCTTTATAAAAGCAGCTGCACAGTTATATCTGGCCCTGGTGTCATCTCCTCCCTTTCTAAGCTTTTATTACAAAGGTCGGGGCATCTGCTCTCTGCTGCTCTCGACTGTAAACAAAGTGATAAAACTGAGCTGTAACCATAGACTGTATAAAAGAACTGGATGTAACATCCGTGACGTCACCCATTGGTTTGTGGACTGCTGCTCAGAAGCCAATAGTTTCGAATCTGGGCAGCGCCATCTTGAAAATTTCAGGTGCATGCTGGGAAAAATAAAAATGTGGATTCTACTTATATGGGCATGAGGCGGGGTCATGGGCGGGGAAGTTGCTATGGTTGCAAGGGCTGGATCTCGAGAACATTGGTCAATCAACCTGTCAATCAGGACGTAGCCACGCCCTAATGCATACCCTGCTTTATCGTCAAATATAAAATCAGGGAGGCCAAAATGTCACAAATGAACATCATACTGTATTGAAGAAGGCTTTAAACTAGCGATTGAGGCCATAAACACATTTTGAAAACGTTTACTGAGGTTAGAAATCAAGTGAGAAGTTGGTGAATTCTCCATTGACTTGTATGGAGACGGTCGCCCCCTGGTGGCCTTTTGATAGAATGCAGTTCTAAGTTACTTCCTCATTTCAGAGGACCAGAAATCCCCGCCTGGTAGCAACATGGCAGAGCAACACAGCAGGCTCTGTGGAGGAGGAGGTGCTCTCTATGTAGCTATAAAGGGCTTTTATCAGTTACGCCTGGCTGTAACTGATAAAAGACACTTACAGTTCATGGGTGCAGTTGGCGGGTTTGTCCATTCGGTGTCCCTCCTTCAGCAGCTTAAAGAGTTCTTCTACTGGGATTCCTGGGTACGGCGATCCTCCCAGGGTGAAGATTTCCCACAATAACACACCATAGGACCACCTGAACACAAACACAGGATACAGATTAGAGGTTAAACAACAGAGAAGGCCCGAAGCCATCACGGTTCAGAAACAGGCTTGTGTTCCCCAGATAAACCCGATCAATCTGCTTGGAGAAGTATTGATTTTCAATAATGTTTAATGTACTCAATTGGAGAATCTGTTGGGCGTTCTTATAGTTTGGGACAGTTTGTCAATATTTGTTGACTAGTCCCTCAAGTCACGCCAGACGAGTAAAGACTCATCAGAAATACATGGAAGAGGTGAGGTGAGTAAAGATCTATCATGTGACAGATGGGATTTTTTTCTTCCTCACAGGGATAAAAGAGTTTTATAATTCTGTAATACTGAGACTGGTTTTAATTAAATGATATATATTTACAACTAGAAACAACAAACTGAACACACATTTTTAAAAGCTAAATGCAGTTCAGTGGTTGTAAATCTTGTGTCTGGGGTTTAAACATCTGGAAGTGAGTGTTTCTTTTTCTATATGCTTCTAAATAACTTGATTTATTGGCTTTGTATTTCTCCTCTCAGCTCCTGAATGTACATTTGTTTTACTGTTAAGTGACTGTGACTTTCATACTGTTTGGTTGATTCAACTTCAACCAACTTCAGGCCATTTTATCATCTTTTTACCTCATGTGAAATGTCTTTGAGCACCTCGAAAAGCACCCTATAAATAAAATGTATTATTATTATGATGGACAGTAGCCTATATGTATGTGAGTGAATGTCCTTATTAATGACCAATATCTCAGTGAGCTCCTAACAGTCACTTGGGCGCTGTAGCATTCCCTAGAAATACATTACACAATCATCCGACTCATGAGCTCTTCTCACAAAAGGAAACCAAGCCCAGAATTATAATTTACAACAATCACATCCAACACAATACAACAGGATGTGAGAAATACGAGCGAGATAAAACTCGACTGTTTAAACCAATTACATTCCTCGTGAAATGTGTTTTTAACGTGACGTTTAAACGCCTGATATGAACGCAGCCTTTCCAAAATTGAGTTTATCTTTTTCCTCAGGCTCAGGGTGCATAATATGAAATTGCAGTTTCAAAAATACCTACACACCCTGAACTAACGTGAGCACAAAACATGAATGGAAAAACATATTATACAGTGTCTACGGTTACAGGCCCAGCTGCCGTCCAATCCAGGAACTCTTGTGGCTCTAAAAACGAGCAGCCATCATCTCTCTCTCTTTCTCTCTCTGTGGCAGCAGCTCGAGTGAACTGCCGCATTATTCCTAAATGGCTAAAAAATGAGGGGAAGGTAATCAGATAATGGGCGGTCTATTAACCCAGTGTACTATTGTTCAGCCGTTTCGTCCAGTGAATCAGAATCAGACCCCTCCTCCCACTGCGGAGCTCAGCGGGCTTAATCTAATTATCCATGCTCCGGGTCCAGAGGGTGGAAAACAGCCGCTACTGGCCCGAGCCGGCGAATCCACCGTCCAAACACAGACGGAGAGAGAGAGAGAATTGGAGACTGAGGGAGGACTGTGGTGGAAGAGAGACATCCAAATTCAGAGGAGGAAAAAAAAAAAAAAAAGGAAAAAGGAGCAGAAGACGGAGAGAATAAACGATCAGCCTACAGACCTCTAAATAACTCATTATCATTACTGTTCTTTGTGGTCAGACACATCACAGGGACGAGCAGCTTGTTTATATTCACTGCTAGCTGTCAGGGATTAATATTCACCAGCTATTAGGCGGCTAATAGCAGGAGGCAATCAAGATGTAAACACTTAATTTTTATATTGGCACCTGCAGCAATGAAAAAGGGGGACAGTGTGAGAATAAGAATGAAGGCCGCTGTCACTGTGATACTTGACGAGCAACAACAACTGACAGCAGCTTTATTGCCTTTTTTCAGGTTTCAGTTATAAAGTTTTCTGGAGTTTTCTTCTTCAAAACTGCTTCTCTTCACAGACATGCTGCCACATCATCTTTTCTGTAACTGCAACTATGGCATGTGAGGGCGTTTTCACACCTATAGTCTGTTTGCTTTGGTCTGAATCAGTGGATGAGTTGCTTCTTTGTTGAATTTTCCCTTTTTGGTTTGGTTTGGTTTTGGTTTTCGTGCGGCACATGTGAGCTGTCACTCCGTTTCATTGGTCAGAAATCTCGTGGGCTTGGCGGAGGGAGAAAGGAGAGTTTCGACAATAAAATTATATTTTTCCTTTCCTCACCTTTGTAAAACAAGAAATATAACTAATGGAAGAACTGTAGCACATACTTGTTCCACACAGGAGGGAATATCAGGCTTGTTAAATAGCCTTTTGTATGTATTATATGTATTATATCAGCAATAAAGTATATTAATGTTATTGTTGTATTGTAAATCATCTGCTTTCTTATTCTTATTACTCATATGCCTATTAATAAGAATATTGATAAGTAAAAGCCAAATCAAGTGCTTTAATAAATGGTCTATCTGCTGTTTTTGACACTTAAAAAGTAGAGTCCAACAAACTGAGACTACTTCTCATTTTTTCACCTTGGTGCCCTCCAACTTGCCAAATTTGCTGGAGCTCCCCGGCACTCTCCTGTTGTGATATATGGGTAATCCATATCCGTTATCCGTTAGGACCGTATACCAAGCCAAAATATGCTAGCAGGAATTCATATTTGAACACACTTCAAGGCAACAATTAGTTAACAATGTGTAGCTTCACATTATGCTAACAAGACGTGCTGCCTTCATTTGGCTGAAGAGGAGAAGGGAGAATAAAGCAGAGCACAGTTGGCTATAAGAGGTAAGAGGTTCCAAACATCTTCAACAAGGTCTCAGTCCACTTGTTCTGGTCCGTGCCCGAGTGTGATGCTGTGATCACTAAACAAAGCCTCCATCTATAGTTTCAATCCTGAAGATCTTAATTGTCATGCATAATAACTATAGATCTTCTCCTCATGACAGAAGATGCATTTTAACACCTTTCATCCAGAGCTGATAGTGAAGAGATAACAGGAAACGAGGGGACAGTCACAGGACATTGTGGCTTCACTCATCACTGATTTCTCTGCAGAATTTATACAGAGAAAGCAAACAGTTTGATCTAGTTATTCTAGTCGGTGGTGGGCAACTTTACAAAAGGATTACAGGATTAGCTAAAACAGACACTGCTGTCTGGTTATTTTATCTATAGAGAAAAGGATTTCTCAGTTTGACTGTCCAGAAAATTAATTGACCCCAATATAAAAGAACATATACTGAAAATGGGAATGTCTTATATATATATGCTCATCTTGCTCACTGTCACTTCAAAGCATCAATGTTGTTAGGGAGGTTTCCATATTTAGGGTCAAGCATTGGCCGTAACCCTAACCCACCCTCCCTCCCTCCCACTCCTTGAGATGGTGAATCTTTGGTCTTTTGGGGGAGAGTGGGAGTCACTTTGATAAAGGTAGCACCCAAGGTCAGAGGATATGACTGTCTGACTCCCTAAACGTACAGATGAGTAACTGTGTTTCCTTGTTTGTAGGATAACGAACCAACAGGGAAATTCCACATGCTATAGATGCATGAGTATGATCATAATGGGCTTAAAGCTTATCCACGGAGGACAGTTTCCTCACAATCTTGGTGGCATCATGCATCAGACATCTTGGGCTCGTGTGCACTTTCTCTGCTGATGGTCTTATTTATATCTATTCATCCTTTAGGGTATGGTCAATACAGTATACTGCACTGATATAGAGGTTTTCTCCACTTTAAATCATATGTGAATGAGTGAAAGTGAAAAGTTTTTGCCTGGTCTTCTTCTACTTTCCTCCCACTGCTTTAAATTCATTACTCAGCTGCTCTGAAGGTGCAGTCATGCTTTTTTTTTTCATTACACCTTTTATAGACTGACACCTCTAAAGCTCTTTAAAATAAAATCCTCACCTCCATCAAATTGGCAGTAGGAAAAACTTACTGGCTGAGGAATTAAAAAGGTAAATATTGGCGACGAGTAACTGCGGTAGTTGAGTTTAAAAAGCAAAAAAATTTCTACCTAACTGGTATAAACTGTCACTTTGAATCACGGCATCTCTGCGACTGCAAAAAATATCTGATACAACTCTGTAAAAAAGGAGTTTTCTCGCTGCCAGTTCTGCCTCAGAGCTGTAAATGTTTGTGAGTCTGCAATATGTGAGAATCTAACTGCTTGAGTTGCGATGACAGTTGCGACTGTGTGGGCTGCTGCACGCGAGACTTTTTTTTTTTTTTTTTTTTCTGTTATAGTCACTTCTTTTTCTTGCTGTTCACTTTCTGATAGATTGTGGGGCGTTTGAATGATTATTTCTCCGTCTGTCTCGGGCGTAACATATTTTATGAAAAAACCATCACAGGTCAAAAGACAAAGTCCCCCTGGGGTGTGAGAGAGTAAACTGGCTGCGGAGTGACTACTGTATGAAGGGGGGACTGAGGGAAGGAGGGAGGGAGGAGAGGAGGGTTGGCGGGAGGATTGAGTCTGTAATCCAGACCTGCTGAAATAACAGAGCAGGCTGATTCTCCTCTCGGCCCGTTCCCAGTCTAGTGTAATCACACGGCGAGCCAGTGTTGACAGGGCCCCGTGTTTGGCTTGGATGGCTGTGTTGGGGACACAGCGTCTGGCTGTAGCCGGCGGGGGGTAGGGAGAGGAGAGGGGTAAGGAGGAGGGGGTGAGGAGCTGTTTAAGGGGGCGCAGCTACCCTACCACAAGACAGATTGACTTTGTGACCTGCTTGCCTAAACTCGCCTTTCTTCTTCTGATCGCAGCCAACAAGGGAGCAATCAGGGGTCGTAAAAAGGTGCGTTTGTCTCCGTCGCTCTTATTCCTTTGAATTGTTCTGGAAAAAAACGCCCCCCCGAGGGAACACCTTGTGATAAATCCACTGACCCTCTTATCTCCTTCTGTTCTAGGGGGCAGGATGGATTTACGCTGATAAAACAATGGTAAGATGTTGAGGCACCGTTGTGTTTTGTGTCTCTCTCTGATGTCGTGTTGGGAGATTAGAGAACAAACGCGGCCAGGAATGTGGAGCCGCTGATACACAAGGAGCTCAGGATTATCAAGCGAGTGCAGATGACATGTTTGGGAAGGCGGAGGGAAACGCTACGATTCCATATTCACACGCACACACTCTGCTTTTGATGCTAACGCGCTCAGTCACGATATTTCAACACCCGGATTCCTCCCGTGTACAGCAGCTCCACATGATTGGACAGTTGGCATGAGACCGTAAGGTTTATGCAAACTCACACATCGCTCTGGTGCGTGTAGACCCGGTCGAACAGAGCCTCTGGAGCCATCCATTTCACGGGCAGCCGACCCTGCAACAACAGGAGCATAACAGAACCGCAGCGGTCAGCATAATCATTTTGTACAAGAGCATACAGCAAAATATGAATCCAAACACACAAAGTTGAGTCTTAAACTTCAGCTAGCAGCCTTCATACTGTAGATGGTACAGTGGTTTCTATGATGGAGCCATCTTTACTCCAGACTCCTGCTTAAACATATCTGTCAGTGCACCAAATAAAGAAGCAGTATCTATGAAATGAAGCAGAAAAGGCTTAAACTAAACTTATGAATGCCTTACTAATACCTTAATATCAGTCTAAACATTACTTGAGCACTTGGTTAATGTTAATATCTTAAAGTAGCCCAAATATTGTCTTTTTTTCTGAACTCAGTAGACTGCTCTAGCAGAGTTTAATGAACACTGAACACCTGTTGGTTATCAAGTCAACAAAGTGATTCTTGTGTGTGAATATTTCCTAAACAGTAGGTCTTGTTATTGTTCAAAAACCGGTACTATTACAGTTTATTATATGATGCACAATTTTTTTCTTTTTTACATTTAAATAAAGAAGCTTTAATTAAGTTCTCAAATGTTAAATGTTGTCTAAAAACAAGCAGCCTTACGACAACTAAGTCTGTCAAACTTAAACATAGTCAAAAATTTAAATCAGGGACTATCTAACCAATAATGGAGGGACAAGATTTAAAGATCTGACCAGAGAGACAACTTTTCAGAAACATGAAAGTTGTCAATACTTTGTACTATGATAACAAAAATGTACTGTGGTTCAATAATCAGCTGCACTGACTGCTCAAAGTCACCAGAAGTCACCCCTAAAGTCGTCATGTTTTTACTATAGAGGGACATCATTCGCCAAAAATATGAAAATGTGCTAATTTGTTGAATTATAAAGTATTTGATCTGTTTCCTCTGTGACTCTGACTGTCACGTTTAAAGATGAAACCTTATTTTTAAACTGAATTGAAGGGAGCCGTAGGATATATAACACTAGATAAAATCATCTTGCTGTAGTAAATATTTTCCCTCTCATGCAAGTTAAGACAAATCATTGGTATTCTCACGTTTGTGGTCTTTTTGTAGTAGTCTATATTGTGCACGTCTCTGGCAAGACCGAAGTCGGCGATCTTCATAACGTTGTCCTCCGTCACAAGGACGTTTCGGGCTGCCAGGTCTCTATGGATACACTGAAGAAAGAAGTACAAACATGTCAAACATCAATAAACACACAAACACACACACATATACACATCTTCAGCTAAGACATTTCCCTCGTATCATTTTATACTTGCACCTAAATCTGACCTTCATATCTCATCCTAAAAACATCATCTTAACTTTTAATTAGCCTCTAAAGTTGAATGCAAACATTTACCTTAAAACTGCTTTAAACTAAATCCCAATCACTGTGTTTCCTAAAAGATCTTAATCTCTAATCATTTATCATCAAATGTTTTTTTACCACACTCTAATCCAGAGGTGTCAAACACAAAGGAAGGAAGGAAGGAAGGAAGGAAAGATAGAAGGAAGGAAGGACAGACAAAAGGAAGGGAGGATGGAAGAAAGGAAAATAAGACAGGAAGGAAGGAAGGAAAGAAGGAAGGAGGGAAGGGAGGAAGGAAAGATAGAAGGAAAGAAGGAAGGAAGGAAGGAAGGAAGGGAAAAGTAATCCCAATCCTTAACTTAAACACGGCTTAAACACTTATTTCCTCAGGAAGGTTAAAACAATTAAGTTGAAGTTGAAGCTTTGATAACAATGGGAGATCCAAACACACACACACACACACACACACACACACACACACACACACACACACACACTTGCTCCGCTCACTAAAAACTACAGACTATTTGCATATTGATTCCACCAAAGTGAATCAATGACACAGTGACCGACCTTCTGCGAGGCGAGGTACTCCATGCCTCGGGCGACCTGGTAGGCGCAGGACACCAGGTCTTTGAAGGTGAGCTGCTCATCTGGGATTTTACAGGTGTCAAAGGAGTAGTCCATGCCCGGGGGCCGCCGCGCCCTCAGGTACTCCCTCAGGTTGCCTTTGGAGGCGTATTCCACCAGGACGTACAGCGGACCTGCACGCAACGCAGAGCACAGAGTCACTTCCTGGTCACATGGAGCATTATTACCATCACCGTGTTAATGATCTGAGGCCTCACCGTCCTGCGTGCACGCTCCCAGCAGGTTGATAATGTTTTTGTGTTTTCCGATCATTTTCATCATCTCCATCTCCGACACCAAGTCTGACAAATCTTTATCTGTGGCGTCATCTGAGACAGAAGAGAGAAAGAAGAATTTAAGCACTTGTAAGGAAAGATTTTCCAGAGCAACACAGGATTCAGGAGAGAGAGAGTCAGTTTGAGCTGATGGGAGTTATGAGACCAGACAAGAGCCAGATCAATTATTCTCTTTATATAGAGAGAGAGGGAACGCGTGAGGAAGATGATGCTGAATCTCTTCAGGGAATCACACAATACAATACAATGTGTATCACTTTCAAGGTCAAGTATTTCTTTCACAGCCACGATCGAACTAACCTTTCAACATTTTCACAGCAACAGTGAGCGGCTTGTTGGGCTTCTCCTTGTCGATGCCGATGGCCTCGGCCATCACCACCTGACCGAAGCAGCCTTCGCCCAGAGGTTTACCCAAAGTCAGCCTGAAACAAAAGAGCATTTTTTTTCTAAAACAACAAATCGATTTCTCTCTTTACAGTTTTGAATGAGATTGATTCGTTTGCCACGCACAATAAGCGTGGAGGAAGGTGTCTTGATGACCTTGATGTATTGATGGCTTACATGTTTTCACAGCACATTGAGGTACAAGGACAACGGCACAGTGTCTGTCAATTCTGAAATATGTTGCTTGGTAGCATGAAAAAAAAAAAAAAAGAAAAGACGCAGCCATGCCGGTTTCCTTTCTGACAGGCATTTAAACATTAGTGATGAATTGTCGTTTTTTCTTCCTTTCTTACCTTGTTCGAGGAAACTCCCATTTGGGGTCTGACGGCAGCTCCAGCTCCGAGACGTTGGCCAGCATCGGTCCATCGCTGGACGACAGGCGGGCGATCCTGACCAGTGGTGTGTTGGAGTTCATGGAGGAGTTAGAATCCAAGGACACCTGCTTGAGTACAAAAAGCAAACTGTTATAGTCTCTGAAAGGGGAGCAGTGATGTGTGTCTGAACAAAGAGACAGAGGAGAGAGAGAGGATGAACCTTGACCTTTGACCCAACAGATAATATATGACTAAAAATAAACATCTCTGTGCTCTAACGCTGATCTTCTGAGTTAGAAACTGATCTTTCGCTTTAATGCTAAATGCAAAAACAGTGAGATTTAGTTACTTTAAGCCATCGTAATTCACGACAATTACTTGTTGTGTAATTATCATTTTTAAGTGGTATTCATGTCACGTTAATGACAGATGAATGTTTCACTATTTAAAATATTTAATTGATTTTAGATGTCAAAGATGAGGACAGGAAGCTGCAAATGAAAAGGAAAATGTTTACGCTCTGGTTTGTAGAAAAACTGCATCGAGGAAAAAAAATCACAATTTAGAAAAATATTCCACTTCTCAAATTTGAAACAGCCATCAGTCAACCTCAGTCTGAAAAAAAACATTTATTGACTGAATAAATTGCTGAGAAAGTGTCGAGATTGAACGCTTTTTGGCAGTAACAGACTCCAAATATCATGCATCCGAAGACCAATGTCAGAGCGACACAGAGCTTTCTCTGAAAAACAGCCGACTCCTGACACTGACGGGGACTTTTACAAACAGCCAGCCTGTGGCGGCACGCAGGAAGAAGGAGGCAGTAACAAAGACGAATGAAGGAAGATGCAGAGGTGGGCGAGCAAGTGGAGAGGTGGGATGGATGTCTCTATCCATCAGCAAGCTCCATTTCCAGATCGGCGGTCCTGCCGCCTAGCCGGCGGGCTCGACATCCTCCCACCATTTATCTGACTGGTTTTTGATGAATCTGTTTGTGTCAGAGTCTTCCAGCTCAGCCCCTTCAGGTGGGGTCCTGAAACAAACATACCCACTTACCAGACTTCTCAACTTCTCAACTGAAGGAAAATGAAAAAAGAGAAAAAAAACCTGCTGTGATGCTAAAAAAAAACAGCCCCGACCAAAATTTGAGAGGCATGAAAAGTAATATCTGATAGAACATGCCAGGAGGTTTATGGGAGATTTACTCAGAGTTATGAAAAAGAAAGGAGAGAACCAGGAGATTAGCTTTATAAAAACAAAGCAAAGATTACAGAAAAATGCAATAAGATCTTTCCCCCGACTACCTTATAAGAGCATGTGTATGAAGGGAGCAAAAATAGAGATTTAGAGGTGACAATTAGAGCAACGTTAACCCGATCAAACCTAATAAGTCTAATAAAGTCTAATTAGGAAAAACACACTTAAAACTAAATCCTGACTTTGATTTTTACAAATAACATGTTTGGTTTTCCGAGAACAGAATTATGACTTTCAAGCAAAAGCTTCTCTTCTTGAAAAATGCATCTTTTGCATTTTGAAGAGCACAACCCTTCAATTATGAAGCTGGAAAGCTGGAGCTGTCTCAAAGCAACCACACAGCGGCTGAGTGCTGCACACACAGCGGGAGTCCAGCAGGGTGGGGCGGCACGGATAATAAACTCCTCCGCTGTTTAGACATTCAGCTGATCTTTGCATTCACAGTGCACCCAAGATACAAGTCAATAATAAAAGAAATAGAAGCTCGGGAGTTGAGATAGAAGTGCTGATGAGAATAAAGTGGAGCGAACAGAAGAGGAGACGAGATCGAGGGTAAACTAATTAGCGAGGAGAGACGAAAAAGGCTGGAGAAGGTAAAGTATTCTAAACTGGTCTTCAGACAGTCTTTTTTTTCCTTTTTATTGGACATGTCTGATTCCAGTTCCTGTTTTGACCCAGACTTGGTGGATGGTGGATGGTGGACGGTCTAAATCTGCCACTGGTTGTTGACTCTGCTTTATTTGTGTCTGTCTAGTCTAGCGAGAGCGAACCTCCACCACTGCTGAATAATAGTGCAACATCAACATAATTCTTACTGTACCACATTATACTCTATATTATACAAAAATACCCCTCGGATATGAAATCAAGTCTGTCAAAGTATCGTCTTATAGCTTCAACCACAAATCTGGATCTTTATCAAAAATGTATCTACTCAAGAAATGTTAGTCTACCAAATTTCCAGATCTGCTCAAAGAGTTTAGTTATTTTTGGTTTATGGACAGAAAGATCTTTTTCATAATGAGATTTCAACTTCAAACGTGAAACTTTGATGCTTTGATTAATTGCATCCTTACAAAACCCTTAATATGAATAGTTCAACAATTCAGGAAATATGTTAATTTGCTTTCTTGCAGAGAGTGTGCTATGAAAATCAATACTACTCTCATCTCATATATACCAATTAAATATGAAGCTGGAGCCAGTAGACGGTTAGCATAGCTTAGCTAGCACGGTTAGCACAGGTTCGCCCCTTTGATTTTTGTTTGATATAAATTGAATTAGGTAATCTGCAGGCTTTAGAGGTGCTGATAGACATGTTTGGTTATTTGGTGAACAGAGCCAGGCTTGTTGATTTCCTTTGCTTGCAGTCTTTATGCTAAGCTAATCTGACTGGCGGCTGGCTCCGACTTCTTAGTTAAAACCATGATTGAGAACACATGAGAGTGGTATCAATCTTCTTGTGTAACACTTGGCAAGAAAACAAATAAGAGTATATACAAAACAAACAATTCTTTTCATTCCTTAAGACTTGTTTTAAGAGTATAGTCTATTTTGGTATTGAATAGGACTTGATTAGTTTTTGGCTTTATGACATTTAAACTCGGTCTTGTCTTGACTGAGGTTTGTCTGTGAGAAAATGACGTGAAGGTTTCTTCAGACAGCAGGCGGCGGAGAGACGCAGCTGCTCCATTTTATGTTTCTCTCCAAACAGTTGAGGGGCGAGTGTGCGTTACACAGAGTGAAATCTAAAACTAACACTGACAGTCACAGGAGGGCATAAATATCACGGAGCTGAATCCGCTCCAAGATAAATGTGAACACATGTCACCAGTGTGATGCCTTCCAGCGTCCGCACCACGTCATCAAAACAGCGGGACAGAGGGAGATCCATGTCAGACAGACGCACAATAACTTTCTCTATTTATTTATACTCCAGCTAGCGTGACTACTATCCTGCATGGAAGTGATAGAAAACTCTTCTGCAGGTTTCCCCTTCATGGCACCGATGCAAAAAAAAAATGTAGAAGATTTTTTTCCGTGACTCTCTAAAACTTCTTCTGAGTGTTTCCCCGAATTAAATCCTTCCTGAACTGTTTAGGTTGTGTTTTTTTTTTTAAATAAACTAAATTCTGATGCAGTTGGATTTTTCCTTTCAAGACAAAACTGCTGAAAACAGCATCTAATGCAGGGGTGTCAAACATGCGGCCCGTGGGCCAGAACCGGCCTGCCGAGGGGTGCAGTCCGGCCCACTTTCCTTCCTGTGTTCTTTTCCTTCCTTCCATCTGTCCTTCCTACTTCCTTTTAACCTTTCTTTGTTCCTCCCTTTCTTTCTTCCTTCCATCTGCCCTTCCTACCTTCCTTATTTCCTTTCTTTGTTCCTCCCTTCCTTTCTTCCTTCCATCTGCCCTTCCTACCTTCCTTATCTCCTTTCTTTGTTCCTTCCTTCCTTCTGTCCTTCCTCCCTTTCTTCCATCTGTCCTTCCTTATTTCCTTTCTTTGTTCCTTCCTTCCTTCCATCTGTCCTTCTTCCCTACCTTCTATATTTCTTTCTTTGTTCCTTCCTTCCATCTGTCCTTCCTCGCTACCTTCCTTCCCATCTTCCTCCCTTCCCTCCATCTTTTTGTCTGTCTTTTCTTCCTTCCCTTTTTCCTTCCTTCCTTCCATCTGTCCTTCCTCCCTACCTTCCTTATTTCCTTTCTTCATTCCTTTCTTCCATCTTGTCTGTCCTTCCATCTTTTTGTCTGTCCTTCCTTCCCTTCAATTGGATTTGTGCTGCACCCCTCTCCCCCCTCCTCAATTTTCCATGTCTGGACTACACCTTTTGGAAGTTTTAGTGAGCAGTTCAAAGACTCCTGGAAACTCCTATAATGTCTGTCAGCCTCCAATGATGGGGCCAACTGTGTTTACTCAAACGCTAATGAATTGAAAAGCTGCGTAAAAAAGTTAAAGCGTCTGCTCGTCAAGGAATTACAGTCGTGGTTTTGTGAAAATGACGGAGGGGGAAAAAAAAGACAACATTTCAACACAAAACAGCTTCACCTACATCTGATTACTCATTGGATCAAACTTCACTCGTTAAGTTGAGGGATTAAACTCAACTCAACAGACAGGGGAGAGAGAGAGAGAGGAGAAAGAGGGAAAAAGTGTTTTTATACGAATCTTGTATCTACTTTCTGTTACCTGTCTCTTGAGGGGGAACTTTGAGAGTTTTTGCACGGGAGGGGTCGGCAGCGTCTTCTGCGTGGTCATCCTCATTCGGCAGAGGACGACGATGACCACGGCGAGGATGAAGAGCACGCAGCCCGTCACGTAGATGAGGATGTCGGCGTAGTAATCCTCCTTTTCCGGGCTCACTGCTTTGAGGACGAGGAGGAGGAGGAGGAGGAGGAGGAGGAGGAGGAAGTCAAAGCACACAGGAAGTCACTCAGAATGAAAATCAACATAAAAATGATCATATTGATGCATTTTATTGTCATATATTGAACTTATTAAGAAGAATAATGCTTTGCTCAGTAGCACATTTCATTCATGTCATATTTTCAAAAGAAAACATCTCTACATTCAAATACCGACAACAGCAAGTGCTCTTACCACTGCTTTGCACCCTGTAAAATATGCATTCAGTGTCTGGGTTGAGACAGCAAAAGTAATCAGGTTGTAGTTTCATCCTGCAGCAGGTAATTGCACCTGTGATATGCTTCTTCTCTCCAGGGAGGTAATTATTGTGTTGAACACCCAACACAGAAATGTCTTTAAATTGCCTCGCAGCCTTGAGACATTTAAACAGACGATCTGCTCTGATTAAAAAGTGTCTTTCAATGCCGCTTGAATTGCAGGTTTGGTTGGTCCAATTAAAGGGGCGATGACACAATTTTAAAGCACTTAAAACGTGTTAACAAGTAACCGTCTATGATAATACACGATAATTATACAGACGCTTGAGCATGAATGGTAAAGATTGTGCTACTGAGTAAAACACACAGGTAGAAAAAAAAAAAGAGTAAGTATCAATCATGGAGTTTATAACATTTTGAAGTGATATATATATATGTGTGTATATAAAAGGTGGAGGAAATGGACCACACGAGTCCAGACACCCACAGAGAGAAGAGGAATATACCTGGAAGCACCGTCAGCCAAGCAGAGTGGTAAGCATAGCCGATAGAGTTCCCTGCCAGGCAAGTGTACTCGCCCGCATCCTCAAAAGACACATTGGTCAAAAAGAGAACCTCTAGCTCCTTATCTGTAGTGTTAATACCGGCCGTCTGTGGAGGATGAGAGAGGGATAAGATGTAGGAGGGAGGACAGGAAGACACAGAGAGAGAGAGAGAGAGAGAGAGAAGAGAGAAGAGAGATATCATGAGCCCAAAGCCTCTTAAGAGGAAACACCATATATATCCTAGAGGAGAAAGAGAGACCCAGTCCAGCATATGGAAGTGGATTTGGATTTTGGAGAAGTCAGCAGGGTTGTTTTCTTCTGCTGACAGCACCACCACCAACAACACCTGAAAAAAAACACCCAAGCAGCACCTTCACCACGCTGAGAAAGAAGCTCGCTGGTTCATTTTTTGTCTCTGCAACTGACTAAGAGGTTTCTCTCAGTTGCTGCGAGAACATTTATGAGTTTAAATTGAACCAGCGATTTTTTACCTGCCGGCAAAGCAAAGCTGATCCCTTCACCAGCAAGAAATCATGATGGCAACATAAAGCTTTCCTTTGATCTGGATAATTATAATATTTCTATCTCTAAATTTCAAGGACGTTCTCAAAATGATGTGTTAGCTTTTTCATTTGACAGTGACCGACTTGGCATTGGTCACATGATTAGATTATAAGAAGATGTGGAAGTTAAAAGCCTATATAAAAACATAAACATTCAATATGATAAAGAATAACTTCAAAAAGTAAGCACTGCAGCAATTGCGGCTTTTTCCTTTGACTAATGATAGGTTTGATGACCGGTGGGGGACTCCGTTTCAATCTCAGTGTCTGATGTGGCTCGGTAGGGGGGCGGGGGTGAGAGACTCTCGTTCCCCAGGCTTCAGTAATGAACAGTGACATCCAGTCCCCAGTCATGAATCAGAGTCCTGCTGCACGCTTTCATATAAAAGCACATTAATACAGCTGGAGAATGCACTCCTGGGGAAATCAATACCAGTGTGTGTGTGTGTGTGTGTGTGGGTGGGTGTGTGTGGGTGGGTGGTTTGGGTCAGTGGTGGGAGTGGGGAGGGGGGTTGGGGTGTTTATGTGGGTTTTTATAAACTGCGTGCACAATTATTAGGCAAGCAAGTATTCTGAATTTCTATGCACATTTTTCCAGCCTCAGACAACATAAACTTTAATGCGTATTTGTTTTACTCATTTTCATGCATGTGTGTAATGAGCGAATGTGTGGCCTTAAAGAGATTAACACATGCATAATTATTAGGCTTCATTACCTCCGATAAAAAGGGGTCAAAAAAAAAGAGACTGAATACTCCAAAAATTGTAAAAATGCCTTTCAGATGATTGCAACACTCTTGAAATACTTAAATTATTCTGGTATTACCATTGGTTTTGTTGCAAATAGTCAACAGGGTCATAAAAAATGCATGAAGAAGGCGCAAATTAACTGCAAACGACTTGAGAACAATTAAATGCGAAGCTAGCAGGAACGCATTATCCTCCAGTGTCTCCATATTCAATGACTGCAACCTACATGGAGGAGGAAAGTACTCAGAGACATCGCCTCGAGTAAAGAGGGCTTCACTAGTTCACAAGCATCAAGATTTTATGCCAAGGTTTTATGGACAGATTAAATAAAAGTGGCTCTTGATGGACCAGATGGATGGGCCCTGATCTGGATCACTAATGGATACAGGGCACCACTTGGAGTCAAGCACCAGAGAGGTAGAGGAGGATTAAGGATCAAGGATGAGCTAGTTGGATCTTTTTCGGGTTGAAGATGGACTGAAAATCAACTTTGAAACCTACTGTCAGTTCTTGAGAGATATTTTCTGCTATAGCAGCGGTACAGAAAGAAGTCCTAAGCATTTAACCCTCCTGTTGTCCTTGAGTCAAGGAAGGAAGGGAGGGAGGAAGAAGGAAGGAAGGAAAGGAGAGAAGAAGGAGGAAGGAGGGAGGAAAGAAGGAAGGAAAGGAGGGAGGGAGGGTGGAAAGAAGGAAGGAGGGAGGAAAGAAAGAGAGAAGGCGGTAAGGAAGGAAAGGAGGGAGGGAGGAAGGAAAGGAGGGAGGAAAGAAGGAAGGAGGGAGGAAAGAAAGAGAGAATGAGGTAAGGAAGGAAAGGCGGGAGGGAGGAAGGAAAGGAGGGAGGCAGGAAAGAAGGAAGGAGGGAGAAAAGAAAGAGAGAAAGAGGTAAGGAAGGAAAGGAGGGAGGGAGGAAGGTAAGGAGGAAGGGAGGAAGGAACGGAGGAAAGAAGGAAAGAAGGAAAGAAGGAACAGTCAAAACGGACGGGGTCAATTTGACCCGGGAGGACAACAGGAGGGTTAAGAAGGCCATGATCTTTATGCAGGACATTGCTCCATCACATGCATCCTAGTACTCCACTGCTTGTTCAAAGATGACCGAATAATGACCCGGCCCCTTCCTCACCTGACTTAAATCCTACTGAGAATGTTTGAGCCCTTCTCCGATGTGAGATTTACTGAGAGGGGAAGTCAGTGCAGCTCTTTGAACAGCGTTTTGCTGCTTTAGTGAAAACTTGATAGTGACAAACTCCATAGATCATGGGTGTCAAACATGCGGCCTGTGGGTCAGAACCGGCCCACAGAGGGGTCCAATCCGGCCCTTTCTCCCTTCCCATTTCCTTGTCCTGTCTTCTTTTTCTTTCTTCCGTCCTTCCTTCCTTCCATCTGTCCTTCCTATCTCCCTTTCTTCCATCTTTCTTTCCAGTTTTCTTTTCTTTTCTTTCCTTCCTTCCTTCCTTCCTTCCTTCCTTCCTTCCTTCCTTCCTTCCTTCCTTCCTTCCTTCCTTCCTGCCTTCTTTTTAATGATCCAGCCCACATGAGATCAAATTGGGCCCTGGATTGGATGGATGGAAGACTCATGGCAGGTATTGAAAGGCCAACAAATGTCATTTTATGTTACTAAGTTGTTACATTTACTCTAAAAAATGAGAACAAGCAAGTGAGTTGAGTTATAGCTCCAATTTAGTTGCCTAATAATTGTGCACACATACTCTGCACTGAAAAAGCCAACCCTCATTTTTCCTTTGGTAAACACTCACAGGTATGAGACTGACTGAGAGCTTCGTATTTGTTCAACAATACAAATGAATCCTGAGGAACACAATTTACCTGAACGCAGTAGATTTATGTGTGTGTGTGTGTGTGTGTGTGTGTGTGTGCGTGTGTGTGAAGGTGGTTTGTGTGTAGGGGAGGGTGAGGCTTTTGAAGTCATCGCATTAATTAAAGATGTGATATTGTGTTTGTTATTGATCGGGAAGGAAGACAAAGTGGTACTGGGCGTTAAAATGGATGATAGCTACTGTAGCTAAAAGGCTGCAAGCTTTTAAACTCAGAGGAATGTGTGTGTGTGTGTGTGTGTGTGTTTATCCGATTAGCCAGCTATAGCGAGCCAATTAAACCCACAACCAAAACCAAGAGGAGCCCAGCAGAGAGGAAGGAGACTGCAGCAGACGATCATATGTAGCTGCTCCGTGCTTCGGGGGTTTTACCTGGTTTGCGTAACTTAAGCCAGAAAGCGTTTTCCGACTTGCCTACAAAGTTGGAGGCGCGACACCAATACTTCCCGGCGTCTTTCTCTGTCACGTTGGACAGTTTCAAACTATCGTGGGCCTCAGTGTGCTTACTGACAACGCTCTGCAAAGGGGAACATTGAGAGGCACGGTGAGGCCTTTAATGTGAAATCCTGCAAGAGCACATGAATAGAAACACATATGCAAACCTGTTGAACACACACACATACACACACACACATACACCCACACACACACACAAACATGGACACACTCAGTTTTGCATGGACTAAACAAACTTCCTCCTGTTTTCAGTCTTTATGCTAAGCTAATCACCTCTTGGCTATAGCTCCATACTAAACCTAAATATTTGTTTTATGCATTAAGTCGTTTCCATCTTTGAATCTACTCTCGGAAAGAAACTGAATAAGCTTATTTATACATACATATTGCCTTTTTAGAGACATATAAATGTAGAACTTTGACTTGTTATTGAGTATTTTAACATACCAGTATTAGTAAAGGCTATTTTGTAAGTGAAGAAAAAGGGCTGCAACTAATAATTATTTCTTCTATTAATGGTTCGGACCTTCAGATGTCTTGTTTTGTCTGACCAACAGTTCAAAATATAACAAAAATCAAAGAGATGACAAAGAAAAGCATGAAATTATTACATTTGAAACGTTGGAAACAGCAAATTTTTGGGGCATTTTTGCTTAAAAAACAAATAATTGATTATGAAAAACAGCTGCTGATTAATTTTCAAACAGACAGACAGACAGACACAGCAAATACATCGTAAACCAGTCTGTCTATTTGTGAGATTTAAAACATAACAACGTAAAACCTGTAAGATTACAAACACACACACACACATATACATACACACACAAACACACACACACACACACACACACACACACACACCGTACACTGCATAATCATAGTAACACATGCTGTCTTTTGGTAGATTAAAGGCATTACAGTATGTCAATCTCCCTAAAGTGTGTATGCAATGTGCACACACACACACACACACACACACACACACACACACACACACACACACACACACACACTGCTTATGACAAGCTCTCCAGCAGAGAAACAGCCGATGAATAATTAAACGGGCAAAGCACATAAAGGAGAAAACATATCATGTTTTATGGTTGCTTAATGAACATCCAGGGCTCGGCTCCAGATGCCTCCCCTCTCCCTCCCCTCTCCCTCCCCCTCGCCAATGAGTCGCTCATCGTTAACTCCGCTCACTTTTCCAGGCATCAAACGGGCGAATCAGGCATTTGAGAAAAAAAAAAAGAAATCTTGCACGACCCCCCCCTCCCTCCACCTCTCACCCCTCCCACCTCCCACCCATCCTTAGCTGTATTTAACTCCTACAGTGTATGCCACACATGAGATGTCGCTGAACATCTGAATGAACTGTGGTGGGGCCCGGAGAGAGAGAGAGAGAGAGAGGGAGAGAGAGAGACAGAGAGAGAGAGAGAGAGAGAGAGAGAGAGAGAGAGAGAGAGAGAGACAGACAGAGAGAGAAAGAGAGAGAGACAGAGAGAGAGAGAGGGAGAGGAAGAGAGAGAGAGGGAGACAGAGAGAGAGAGGCGCACACAAATCTCAGTAAATACTGTTTCAATTATGTGGTAGTCGAAAATAGAGCGTGGAGCCGCGGTCTGGGCTGACAGGATTGCTTTCCCCTTCTCTCTCTCTCTCTGTCTCTCTCTCTCTCCTCCTCTTTCTTTCTTTTCCTGTCTGTGTCTCCCTCCGTCATCTCTCTATCTTACTCCTGTTTCTCTTTTCCTCACTACGTATTCCCTTTCAGACACGTGCTTAAAAATTTTACATGCCCAGTTTTAGGTTTGAATGATTGCCAGAGTCACTCTTCTGTAAAAAAAAAAAAAAAAAAAAAATCACAACAAGTACCAGGACGGAGTAACATTGATGTGAAGGCTACAGCGTGCAGAAGGTTAAATAACCAGAGAGATGATAATATATGAGCGTCCTGTTCTTCCCTCTTAGAGCAGAGTAATAAATTTGTCACTGAATTATCACTTCTACTGTTTCATTCACGTTAATGAATCATAAAACACTCTGAATGAGCCAATTTCCATTTGAAGAAGAGATTCTTTTAACGTCTGATCAGTTTATATTTATACGTGTGTGTGTGTGTGTGTGTGTGTGTGTGTGTGTGTGTGTGTGTGTGTGTGTAGCACTGAACTATTTCAAGTGTTTCATTACAGCTAATGATAGCACCATTTCCTGCCATTTTTAAAATGTCTCAAATAAGCACTACTTCCTCTATCCTCCTTCCTCCCTCCTTTCCTTCCTTCTTCTTCCTTCGTCCCTTCCTCCTTTCTTTCCTTCTTCCTCCCTTCCTTCCTCCTTTCCTTCCTTCCCTCCTTTCCTTCTGTCTTCCTTCCACCCATCCTCCTTTCCTTCCTTCTTCCTCCCTTCCTTCCTTCCTTCCTTCCTTCCTTCCTCCCTTCCTTCCTTCCTTCCTTCCTCCCTCCCTCCTTTCCTTCCTTCCTCCTTTCCATCCTTCCTCCCTCCCTCCCTCCTTTCCTTCCTTGCTTTCCTTTCCTCCATTCCTTCTTTCTTCATCCCTTCCTTCCTTCCTTGACTCGAGGACAACAGGAGGGTTTAAACCACAATAACCACCACGCCTACATTTTTGCCTTTAATCCCAACAGCTCATAGTATATTTAAACTTTCTATTTAATCTATCATAACTGACTCTCTAATGAATGATGATGATAAACTGATTAGAAAATATATGAAGGGATCCACCAGTGAGAGGCAGAGGCAAGGAGCGTCCCTTGAGCTCGTGATAATTAATCAAGGCTTCAACTGCAAAATAACCCATCACTGATGCAGCAGCCTGTTGCAGAAGTGAGAGTCTGAGAATACTCTTCTTCTTCTCTTCATATTATTACTTTTCAACTCAGCGCTGCCAAATTTCATGGGAGCATTGCGGCTCCTTCGGTAAAGGTTTGAATAACGAATTGTTCATCTTTTTTTTTTATTGTCATGTATATATATATATATAAAGTGAGTCTTGAGGACATGACTGGAGGGGGAAGATATTATATACAATTGCCACTGTGGCAGCTAAACTGAGTCTCTGTGCAGTGACTCAACTTTTCTCTGTGACCAGCGTAACCGCGGATGTTGAACTGGACAGCTCGGTCTGACTGTGTTTTTAATGGTTATGACTGGTTTTTGAAAACGTGTAACAGTGTGACAGTCTGTATGATCAGAGCTGATGGGCACATTTAACATTATAGTAAGTTTGACACAGAGTAGATGTGGCCTTGGATTAACCCTCCTGTCGTCCTCGCAGGTCAAATTGACCCCGTCTCTTTTAACTGTTCCTTCTTTCCTTCCTTCCTCCCTCTTTCTTTAATTTTTCCTTTGTTCTTCCCCTCCTTCTATACTTCTTTCCTCACTTCCTTCCATCCTTCCTTGCTTCCTTCCATCCTTCCTTGCTTCTTTCTTTCCTTCCTTCCTCCCTCCCTCCTTACTCCTTTCCTTCCTTCCTTCCTTCCTCCCTCCCTCCTTACTCCTTTCCTTCCTCCCTCCCTCTCTCCCTTCCTTCCTTCCTCCCTCCCTCCCTCCCTCCCTTCCTTCCTTCCTTCTTCCCTCCCTCCCTCCCTCCCTCCCATCCTCCCTCCCTCCCCCCCCTCCCTCCTTCCTTCCTTCCTCCCTCCGTTCCTCCCTTCCTTGACCTGAGGACAACAGGAGAGTTAAAAATAAAACATTTGATTTTATTATCTATAATCTGAAGCATCACAGGTGTTTACATATTGTGGAGTCTAATTAGCTGTTTCCCCACAAGTGATAATAGAGTATGAATGAAACTGCGGCCAAATATCTGCAAATGTTCAGCTGCAAAAACGACAGGAAGTTAATTAAGCAGCAGGTATTAAAGGTCAAGGTGGCAGCTTGTTGTGTGTTGTAGATATTTAGCTGAATAATCACACCAGCAGCAGTTGTACTATGTGAATATGGTGGTTAGAAATTTGTTTATTGAGATATTTATATGGAAAAAGAAAGTTGAGGATCATGACAGGTGCAGCTGCCGTTCATATTAAATGAACCGATTCATAAATTTCTGCATGAGTGTTGTTCAAATAAGACGAACGCATCGTTTTTCCAATTAGTTTCCTCAGGCTCTGCGTCTGGAACGAGCCCCAAAGACATTACTTTAACAGATACTTAACAGATGATGAAGCTAGTGATGTTACACATATCATGTCTCAAAAGGTCTATTTTTCTGCCTTTTTTCCCCCTTCTCTTATTTCCACTCCTCTATTTTTATCTCGTTCTCTATCAGTGTCGAACCCTCCTCCTCCCTCTTTTCCTCTCACTCCTCACTTTCTTTTTTCTTTTTGTGTCAATTTCACCTCATATTTCTTTCTTTGTCTCTCCCCCCGCCATCTTTTACCCACCACTCTGTCACACATTCTCTCTCTCTCTCTCTCTCCCTGCTGACTCTGCCCTTCCTTGTGTTCCTCCACTCATTTTTTCCATGGCTTTTTTGGGTGCCTCTTCCCTCTTTCCTCTCTCCTCCTCCACCTCCTCCTCCTCCTCCTCCTCAAACCACGCGACGCAGCACATCTGACGGCAGCGGCGGTTAACAGAGCCCGTCTCTCTCCCTGCGTTGCCGCCACCACAGCAGTTAACTTAGTCTAAACCAGATGTTTGTTTTATTCCCTCGCTCTCTCTAGAGGCAGAAAAAAAAAGAAAAGAAAAAGGGGGGGGGGGGGAGGCCAAATGAGAAAGCAAAGGGCCTTCTTGGGTTTTTTTTTTCGATGGGAGTCTTCCTCTCTTCACCCCAAATAAAAAAAACAACAACAAAAAAAAAAACGCCTCGCAGTGGGTTTAGGGTGTTGTCCTCCGTAGCGAGGAATGCTTTTTACCCTATTCTTGAACACCAACGCTGCTTTGGGGGGGGGGGGGGGGGGGGGGGGGTGAGACCTCCAGGAGTTAGTCCTCAACAGGAGCAAACCCTCCTAAGACGATCTGAAGCCTTCCCCACTGTGTTTATTTAACCTTTTATTTCACGAGGGAACGCTTGTGATGGAGAATTGTGTTGAGCTGCAAGATACATTAAGGCAACCATAACAGCTGCACACAAACAACACACAACTTGTATATCTGAGCAGTTTGAACCACAATCACATCAAAATACCAGCCATTTATCCAAACTTTGAGGAATAAAGTAGATGCAAGTCACACACACACACACACACACACACACACACACACACACACACAATATTACGTGTGAAACAGTTTAACCTTCTTTTGAAATCATGACCTTTAAAAGGTGGATTTATTCTTTTCCCAGAGTGTTATTGTTTTATTTATTTCTGACTTTGTATTTGTTTTCATTCCTTTATCAGCCTTTTTCTCCCTGAAAGTCAAACTGACGCTCCAGATGTCTGTTGTTGTCTATTATTTTTGTGTGGAAAATTTAATAAAGGAAAAAAAAAAGAAAAAAGAAAGGACACATCAGGTCCGCAGAGATCCTTAATGGAGACCACAAGAGCTGCGTGCGGCTGCTCAACATGGACTGCTTGTGTCTGACTGACTTAGACTCATTCTGATGCTAATTGATGCTCTGACAATCAGTGGTTTACATTATACACTCACTGGATTATATATTAGTTCCCTCTTTTTTGGAAGCTTCTAATGAGGATCAGCAACATCTTTAGAAAAATCATAAATCCACCTTTAATCATAATTAACACCAACTGCCAAACACTGCTCAGGTCAACACTGGAATAAAGTGTAAGCATGCATCATGTCATGTGTCACATATATGAACCCAAACTGTAAGTTAATGAGAGATCATTTCTATATGCTACTGTAGGTAGGAAAGTGCAGGTGAGGCGTTTCTTTCTCATAATGAGGGTGTAGCGTTGGAAGAATGAGCTCGTCAATTATATGCCGTAGTGAAAACAGCCTGTGGGCCCCTCCGACCCACCTACTGTAAAAACTCATTAAATAAGACATTTAGGAGAGATTCATTATGAGTGAGATGATCATAGCCTGGAATCTACAGTACTCCGGGCTGGTGAGACCCCGGACTCATTAGAGACGTTGGGGCTGCAGACCCACCTTCAGGATGTTAACGTAGGGCACGCCGTCGGGGCCGTAGCGGCTGCCGTTGACCTCGATGTGTTTCAGCCACTGGATGTGCGGCTGAGCATCGCTGTAAACCTTGCAGTGGAACTCCACGTTGCTTCCCACCACCACCGACTGATTGGCTGGCAGCCCCGCCTGGAGGATGGGTCTGTGAGGGGAGCGCTCTGAGAGAGGGAGAGAGAGAGAGAGAGAGAGAGAAAGAGAGAGAAAACAGCATTAGCATTAAGTCATTAGCAGAAATCATGATTTACAGCAGAAAATGCAGGAGTAAGGAAGTCTTAAAAAAATCAACGTCTCTCGTGGGCTTTTTTAAAAACCACTTGTACATGTTAATTTATTCCTTGTTTACACAGAAGCAGAAGTGAAAGTAAATGTTTCCATGATGTTTACCTAGCACATCCAGCTGGTAGGTATGGGTGATGGTGCCGTATTTGTTATGCACCACGCAGGTGTAGTTTCCCCGGTCTGACGGCACGGCGCTCTCCATCACCAGGCTCCACTGCTGGTGTCTCAGCTGGAGGGGAAGGAGGGAGAGAGAGGAGGGAGGGGAGGGAGGGGAGGGAGAGAGAGGAAGGAGGGAGGGAGGGAGGGAGAGAGGGAGGGAGGGAGGGAGGGAGGGAGGGAGGGAAGGAACAGTCACGATATGTCATTATGACTCATCTAAATTTGTTAGGATATTGAGCCAACTTGAAGAAACCTCAGGGGGAATTTAGCATCATATTTGCAGACTTGACAGACAAGCAACACCTATTTAGTTTATTCCCATTTGTGGTAAAAAGCTTGTATAAATATAGCACAAAATAAGAAGTACATTTGTGTCAGAGGTACAAGAACATTTTGGGGGGATGCATGAAAAATGAAGATAAGCATAAATAACAGACTAGGGCTAAAAAAGAGGCATGTGTCCTGCTTACAAACAGATATTTCTCCTATTTTGGTCAAATGTGATGAGTGAGCACTCTGTCCATAGAAAAGCTGTCCACTCCAGCATCACATCTATCCCTCCCTTTGATATGTGTGAGTATAAAACATCACAGAGCAGCAGCCTGGCCGGTCAAACCAGAGCGTGCTGTGTGCTGTGCATGTTTACTGAGGTGCAAACTATTCAGAACAAACATTTAAAATGGTACCATAACATTTAAAAAGTCCTTTTATTAATTACATACTGCTTGATGTAGAACAGAAAGGATTAGACTTAAACAATGCTCTGACATGGTGTAAACTTCCTGATGGGAAACAGCACATGGTGCCCATAGCATCAAGTTAAAACTGCAACGAGAAGGATCCAGGAGCTGAGTGATGTTGGCTGCAGCTATGGATCATGGATTTTTTACACTTAGCAAAAATGATGTGAAGAAATGCGATGGGACGGCCTTTACTTACTGCAAGATTGCTTCACAAATTGCAAAACAATGATGGCAACAGTAAAAACCAGTACAGCCACAAAGCCCCCAGATGTTTGAGCAATCAGTGAAGCTAATTAAAATAATGATATAAAGAACATTTCATAAGGGATTATTTTCATCAGGAGAGAGCTCAGTAAAGTCTCTTAAAAGCATTTTCTTCTCTCTGTCTGCTGCAGTGAAAGCATGCAGCCTTTTTTTTTTTTTTGCACCTCTGAAATTGGTTCCACTGTGCCAGTCAAGAGCAATCCATCCCAGGAGAGTCGAAGAGTAAATTTCGCACAGTAATTCAAACCAGGTGTGTCTGGATGGCAGCAGCAGCAGCGGCAGCAGACAGATACTAACTTGACAGATTCAGGAGCGGCTCAGAGGAGGGGTGACAGCGAGTGGCACGGCGAGGCGGGGGAACACAGAACCTGCTACGCACTGATAGGCAGACTCTCCGCGGGCCAAGAGGGACGACCTCAGAAGCTTAAGTGGAAACATGCGCCGCAGACGCTGCGCTTACTGCTGCGAGACGAGCACGGAGTGAACTCCTCCGAGGGGGTGGGGGGGGCAGAATTACTAAGGACGGGAGTGAGTGATGTCAACAAGGAGGCTTTTCAGGGTGGAACACTTAACATCACCTGCGTAGGAAAATGTGCCAACCCACAGAGAGCTTTGTGTTTTCCCAAACCTTTAACCCCACGCGTTAAGCAGCCGGCCAGCCATTCACACAACGTATAGACTTGTAGGTTGAGGATCACACTCTCACGCACAACCCCTCCCCTCCTTCTTCTTCTCTCTGTCATACAGTATACACTCCTCGACTCCCTCTTTTTGGAGGCGCATGCGGAAAATAATGTAACAGTGTAAATATTATGCCTGTGTGTGCTTTTTGCAGTTGCGTGGTAACATAGACCAGGCGGCCCGCTCGACGCTGGCAAATGGTTTTTCAGAGGGGCTGGCTCCACCCCGTCTACCCCTCTCAGAGCCGAGTGAGAGTCAAACTGAAGTCAATGGTTGCTCTCATGAACAGATGAGTGACGCCTTGTGCTGCGGTCGCTGGGCCCGAGCTGAGCGAAGAGAAGAGAAGAGAGAGAGGGGGGGGGGGGAAGAAAAAAAAAAGAAAAGAAAAGAAAAAAAAGACGAAACTATGAGGAGGGAAGCTAAAAGGTGGTAAAATACGAGCTGCAGTCGATGCTCAGTAGAGGCCAAGACCACCAACAGTAACAGAAAGAGACTGTGATCAGAGCTACAGTATGGTTCTATTTAAACCTTAATTGCTAGAAAATACCTAATCATTCATGACATTTCCACAATAATTTATCACGTGTCATGATGACTAATAGCCAGAGAAAATACATTTATTAAAACTCAGAGTTTGAGTACTATTTTGAGGAAGTGGTACTTAACTCAAGTACTTTTATTTAAAGTAGGGGCTTTATACTTCTCTCCTGCAACATTGTAGAGGCAGATATTACATTTTATTCTCCACTGTGTCTTAAATCACCAAATCATCAGGTTTCAGTCTGTATTTTCAAAGAACAGACCTCCATGATAATAAATTATTTTCTATATAGAGTCATGTAATTATCAAACTCCTCTGAAAACATAAACATTGACAAAACTGTGAATACAAGTTTTATTTTAATCTCTCTTTTCATTTTGTGTTGTTAAGATTTTCATTATTTCAATAATCTATTGTTTTTATTGTATTGGCAATCTGAAAGGAATGACTAAGTACTTTCATTTTAGATATTATTGTACATCTAATACGTGTTTACTTTAACTTTAAAATGTTATAAGTGTGAAAGACAGCTACTGCCGTTTTCATGCAAACTGAGCAGATTGTTTATGGTAATGGTTTCCCCCAGAGTTGACTCCACTTTAATTCCCCTCCGCCTTTGCCTTAGCACTTTTAATTATGTCTCCATACATGCCACTTGCTTTTATTACCATGTTACATTGACTAACCCCTGTTGAACCTGCAGCATTAGTCCCCAAATGTGATAATCCCATCCATCCCAATCATGCCAGATTCCAAACAGAATTAAATTATTAAGGAGCTTACGTTAGAGTCATACTAGGCTTTAAAGGTTTTAGGGCTTTGGCCGTGGTGGACCTACAGAAGGGCACAAGCCATGGGAATGGACTTGGGAGTTTCACACTGTAAAAAGTGTGCATATGTAAAGAGCATTGAAGCATCATACAGAGTGTCTGCATGGTGGAAAGAGGAGCAGGTTTTTCTGCAGGGCATTTCTGTGGGTTTTCACAGACTCTGCCATGGAAAACAGTGACGTTTCTTCACCCTCCTGGCAAATTCTTTTACTTATTTTAATCAAAACAAGAATTCACAACTCAACTGCCAAGCTAAAATGACTCATATATAGATACAGACATTTTTTGCAGTGTGGCAGTTGTCTGAGAAAACACAGGAAGCTCTGCTCCCTTTATAGTCCAAACTCTCCGTCTTCACCTCGCAAAATAGCCCTGTCAGAACCAGTGGGGCCAGTTACCAGAATTTATGACTGTGTCAGAGCAGACCAGTGGCCCAGATCAGTGCTACCGTCTAATTTGACCCACAGAGAAGGCGGAAATAGATAGAAGCGGCCCAGAGGGCTTGCTATTAAAGCTGGCAAAGTTTGTAGGTCTATTGCCTGTTTAGCTCTGCACGCCATTGCATCAACAGAGGGAAGAACTCTGTGAAATTGAAAGTATGAGAGTTCAAAGGAGAAAAAAAAAATGTAGAAGAAAAACAAATAAATAGGATAATCTGTCTTTTGATATCCATGGCGTATTTGGGTAAAACGACAGGGGAGAAAAATAAATGACCATGGCAGCTCTAAAATTAAAAAGAGTCCAAAAATAATCTTGCGAAGTGTAGAAATTCCAACGTGGCCTTCGGAGACTCACAATCCCGGCTGTGTTAAAATCTGGACTGGAAAAACAAGGATTTAAAGTGCTTAAAGTCTTAAAAAGTAACAGTGTGGAGCCAGTTTAAGAGCCTTGCCTTGCCTTGGAAACCTGTCAAAACACGGATTGAAAAATCAGTTAAGCGCTGAGCGACCTGGACAGAACCAAACAATAATTACATTGTCAACTTTTGTCTTGCTTGTGCCGCCACAGTTTAGCATGAACACAATAAAATCCCTTTCGCCATATGTGGCAACACACAACAGCATTGGCTCTGGCTGTCAAAGACTCCGGCCTGCTCAATAGGCTGGCAACACGCCCATCTCTCCCCACCTCCAACTGATGGCTCAATAGAGGGATGAACTCTGACCTTTAGGCCCTGCCTCTCTATAATGGAGGAGGCTCCGAGCGCCACAGTTGTCTGGGAAGGTGCACAATGCTCCGGCACGTCGCCCTGCCGGAATTTTATTTTCCATTTTACAAATGAGCCACACATCCTATTTACCGTTTCATTTAGTTTCAACAAACGTAGCATTTAGTCCTCTGTGTTGCATTTCAATAGACTTACAAAGTGCTCGTACGATGGACGCGGATGTCAGAACAAACCTGCAGTGTGATCATGGGAACGAATACACTGAGAAAATGTTGTGCAGGACTGGATAATAAGTCTAATTTGTGCTTTCATAAATAATAATCGCAACAATGCCAATACTGATATTTTCATACCGCAGCCGTTGTAATATGATTAATTTCGCTGACACTTCATAGTAAATCTTCAAAGTTAAATGTTTCTTTGTTTAGAGAAACTACCAGCAGTCAGCATTTCCCCTCAGAAATACACAACTGGCAGTAATAAAAAGCATCTGAAAAAGTATTTAGCTCTTAATGAGACATAAAACTGTCCAGCGAAGCCAAGAGAGAGTTTGATGAAATCCTTGTAGACAGCTCTTTAATGCAGCGTGACCCACAACAACAAGCAAAAAGTTTGTTTATGCAATATGTTCTTGACAAGTGAAGACAAATAAATAAATAAATTATTATGATGATGGTTTGACAGAAAACTTTAGTTGCACAACAGCGGCTTTCCTCTATCTGATATATAATAAAATGGAGATTTTATCTGAATATAACCCGTTTTATATAACACTACAATATCACTACAATATCTCTCAGCGTACTTTCCTCTTCCATATGAGTACCTTTCCTTCCAGAGTGGCATTATCTCTATCATCAATTCATAAAAAAATGTTAATAAAGCAACTTTATCTCTGATTATGGCGTCAAAAGGAGACATGAAGGCAATTGTTTTTTTTTGTCCATTGAGACTACAGAATGATAAATAACTCACAACTCTGCACAACAGTCTCATAATCAGTTTTAAAATGATTGAGACACAGAAACTCAACTTCAAGAAGCAAACCGATCTGCTTTTTATGTACTTTTGAGCTTTTTCACATTCTGCTAACATCCTTCAATCAGCTCAGCGTCATGATATATGATATATGATATATATTTCTTTCTATTTTAAGGATATAAAAAAAAAGATATCAGGTCTGTATTTTTTAAAGGAACAAAGAAAAACAATGGCGCCTCTCTCAGAAAAGGCCACTTTCAACCACTCCAGCATGAAGACAGGAGGTATTTCTGTACGTGGGGTAATGGACTCTAATGGTCCACTCAGACAGTAGCTTTCTGTGACACTTCTGCAGATCTGAAGGCACTTAGAGTAAAATGACAAAGCGGCAGGTCGGTAGCTGCTGAGGAGGAGGAGAAGACGCCACTGTACTGTACTTGATCGGCGTGGAATTGGTAAGCAAGTCAGTTACCGTCACATGCCGGAGAGACGTGTCATCATCCCATCACCCGTCAAAACTTTAGAGAATCAGACACGGTTTGAGATTCATTCACCCTGAAATTAAGCACGGCTGTCAAATAAAAAAATGATCTTGTCATTTCAATATGGATGCAGCAGGAAGGCTACTTCACCTTGGAGACCTTGTTGCAGGAATAGAGTCTTTAGGAGACTATTGTTGTGCTGTCAGAGCTCTGGGTGACCCCCTCTACCCCTCTACCCCCGCTAGATGAACTCATCACAAGCAGATGTGAGGTGAGGTGATGGGCGGGGGGGCACACTGCAAAAAATGTCTGATCCCACAACAAGTTATTGTTTTGTTCCTGTCAACACAAAGACGACGATTCAATCTTCACTAGCTTAATCTTTTTGTGTCATTAATTTTGTCAATGAAGGACCATCAGACACAGATTCCTATTCATTTCAATGGGAAGGTGTGTCCAGTGTTGATTTATGTTACTTTTAATGCACTTTAATTTACTACTGGAGCTCATTCGGTGTCCACTGATTGGTTTACTCTTGATATTTACACATCTGCATATAATCCAGGTGTGGATGAAGGTCTATTAACCCTCCTGTTGTCCTCAGGTCAAGGAAGAAAGGAAGGAAGGAAAGAAGGAAGGGAGGAAGGAGGGAGGACGGAAGGAAGGAAAGATGGAGGAAAGAAGGAAGGAAGGAAGGAAGGAAGGAAGGAAGGAAGGAAGGAAGGAGGAAAGGAGGGAAGGAGGAAAGAGGGAAAGAAGGAAGGGAGGAAGGTAGAGGGAGGAAAGAAAGAGAGAAGGAGGGAGGGAGCTAGGAAGGAAGGAAGGAAGGAAGAAAAAAGGGGGATGGAGGAAGGAAGGGACGAAGGGAGGAAAGAGAGAGGGGAAGGAAAGAAAGAGAGAAGGAGGGAGGGAGGAAGGACAGAAGGAAGGAAGGAAAGAAGGGAGGAAAGAAGGAGGGGTCAATTTGACCTGGGAGGACGACACAAAGGTAAAATAAAGTGATAAAATGACTAAGAGGTTGTTGGATTTCTGGCTTCTTCTTAGTTTTTTCGTCATCACACTAAATAATAAAAGTTTCCTGCAGCTTCCACAATGATTTTCACATGTAGAACAAGATGTTGGTAAGCAGGCGCAGCATTAGCCACCATGACTGAAAGGACAAAGGAAAAAAAAAGTTGCATCTCCAGAAAACTACTAAGTGAATTTAAAAGAATCAGACACCACAGTGCTGCTCAGTAATTAACAGATGATCTCTGGGAAAACCACAGATGAGCATTTGGCAGGGACAGACAGGGGGGGGGGGGGACAGAGGGAGGGGGGGGGGGGCCTCTGAAGGATAACCGTGTTAAAAATTAAGTGACAATATAATGTCATTAAGGACATCACTCAACTTAACTGCACATAATGTGACTTGATTAGCAGTTCAAATAGCTTTCAGAGTAAAATGGACAGTTTGGAGTGGGAATTTGTTTTTATGCAAAAAGCAAAAAAAAAAGGGGGGGGGGCGGGGTGAAATAAACCTCATTGGCCGATAATTCAAAACATCAGCAAATCAAATCTAAACAAAAACTGCAAGTAAATAGGAAAAAGGCTTGTTGGTAAAATTTGGTTGGTAAATTTCTTGAAGATGGACATTTTTTGCAGTGTGCAGGATGGAGGGGGGGTCAACAGAGGTTTTGACATGAAGACCGGGTGAAGCTGTTACCCCTGACCCTCCGAAGCCCGACCGTGTCACAGGCTTGTCTGTCACCCAAGCACCCTGATTCTACAGAGGCTGACCTCTCCCTCTCCGCTCGCCTCCCTCAAGGCCAAAAAACGGCCACATGGTGATTGGCTAACTGGATTTTAAAACAGGAGGGAGAGGGTGGGTGGGTCGGGGGCGGGGGGGGATAACAACTCGATGAAGACGCAGAAAGGAACATCTTAATAATTGTCACTTGACATTTTATATCTCCATTAGACTTAAATTACAGATTCATGAGCTTAAAGAAGCTTTTACATGAACTTTCTGTGGTTAATGGTCATTATGATCTAGTGAGATAAGAAGTGCAATCACTTAACTGAAGCACTAAAATCTTAATTAAGACAGAAATTATGACCCAATTTGGCTTGAAGGGGGGATTCACAGAGGCCACGAGGGACAGAGACGGAGCCAAGGACAGGAACGTCTCAATAAGGCTTCAGTCACCTCTTCACATCTCAATTAGGACAAGACTAAATATGAGTGCAGAGAATAATCTTTTTCTTTTTCAATAGCAAACACAATGCTGAGGAAATATGTAACATCTCTTCTGATGTATATGACTTCAACATACAATGCTTTAAAGTATGATTAAGTAGCTTTGAAGTCAGTTTTTCCAAAGCCAAATGTTAAATGTGAGAGAATTTAAAAGAACATTAGACGTAGGTGGGAAATAATTGTTATTTTATGTGATTTAGGACACAATTAAAAACTAAAATAAAGAAAAAACTCCCCATCTGGAAAAAGAGGAGAGCACAAAAAAACGAATTAAAAGACAATAAAGTAGACAGGATGACGCAACGTGTGTGTTTTTTACCATCCTGTTCCCTTATTAAAGCTTTTTCGGGTCTTTAAATGCAGCATGCCAAACATCTCTGACAGAATCAAAATCACTTGAACCACCAAAGTGAACACACATCAATAACACAACATGCCTGGTTTCGGTTGGACAACGTTACCCCCAAAAACACGTCTATACTTTCAGCTTGGGTGGCCAAAAGTGGGGGAAACCCATAGCGGTGACCGAGCTCGACCTGCTGAGCTACACAGAGCGGAAAATGTACCGGCATTTGTCTTGGTGGCTTGTTGACAATTTATAGTGTCGCAGCTTACACTGACACAACACAATACGAGGCTAGAAGGACCTCACATACTCTGTAAAGGGTTAGTATGGATAGCCAGCTTTACACATCACCCCCTTATAATACATTAAACATCCTATAGGAGTGTTTAAGAAGGAAACATGGCTACTGCTGCAGAGAGGAATAAACTAAGTGATAAGCATTGCACAGGTTTAGTCTACCATGGGGGAACATACCCTGATTAGCCTGACGTTAATGCCTTAAAACGGCTTCAGTCACCACAAAAACATCTTTAAAGCACTCCTCAACTTGCTGCTGGTGAGTCATTTCCAACAGAACAAAGACACATTTCAGAGAGGACTTGTAGAGTTGGTGAACAGATGGAATAAATATTTAAGTGCTGTGACCGGTCAGTTTGGGACTAATTTGCTTCTAACGACGCACGACACAAACTTTATAAATCAGCGGAATCTTAATGTGTACTAAACTCGCTAAAAGTTGCTGTCAGGGAGCCACTACAGTCCCAAGTCGGAGCGTCCTGAAGACTGGTGACAGGTGTGTGTGTGAATCTGTGTGTGTGTGTGTGAGGCAGGGGAGAGTGGGGACAGAGGGAGGGAGACAACTGCTGTTGGTCTGCTGGGAGCAGATGTTGGAGATCTCTGTAAACTGTTAATAGCTGCAGGATCCCATTACCATTAACTCTTTAAAGGCCAAACCCTCCACTGGGGAGAAAAGGGTCTCTCAATGCTCCACTATAGCAGCCTGGTTCATGTTCGCTGAGCTGAAGTTACAAGATGCAAATTCACTGTTTAAATGCATTCTGCTTATTGCCAAAGTTTCTTCTATATTTATGCTAGATGACATTTAAATTTAAGTTTGTGAGAAGAAATCTTTTATTCTTCCTCTTCTAAATGAAAAGTTGAATTAAAAAGCCTTTCTCAGCTCAATACACTCAGCATTCCCGGCTTACAGGAAAGGGGAAAATCTGTTGCAGTGTTCACTTTAAAACAAGAAGAAAATCTTTGAATATTTCTTTTACTAAAAAATGCATTTTCTCTCTCAGCGGTACATAAAGTCTAGAAGCTCTTAAACTTTGAACAGGAAGTCAAAAATTTCCACTGAAAACTTCCACCGGTGCAAACTTGAAAGTGTTGAAAGCTCGGATTAGGTTGTGTTATTATTAGAAATGTAATGTTCTGGCTTTAATATATATAAATGGTTAGTATAAAGCTCCTATTTTAAAATTAAAGAGCTTTCTAACTGCTCTAAAGGTAAGTAAGACTGAATACAGGAATGGGGCCAGTGTTATGCAACGTAAATTATAAAAGACTGTAAAATCTTTACAGGTAAATCTGCCCCCACAACCCCCCCCCCCCACCCCCCGCCTCCTCCTCTACATCATATGATTAAGACTGAGGACTGAGAGGAAGACAGAATGAGACAATAGACAGAAGGATCCTTGAAGACTTTACAATCTCTGGGCACAATTTTTGGATTTGTATGTCATTAAGTTTAAGTTTATTTTGAAGCGAAACACACGTTTTGACTGTTTGAATTCCAATGTTCTTACTGCACTCAGTTTGTCTTTTAATCCTACAGCTCAGGGCCATTAAAGGAACACAAAAGTAAACCAAGCCCTGTTACTTTAAGCAGTGCCATTCCACATGAGAGCCCAGTGTTTAAAGTGAGAACGATGACAAAACTGAGTACAACAGCTGTTTGCTGCACTGCGTTACTGTCAACACCGAGCTATCACGCGAGCACGCATGTATCTGTGCACCAGTCTGATTTCAGCACAGTAGTTTGACCCTCTAAATTTACTTTTGGTCAGCTTAGCCGGGGCTATGAGTGGGCTGAATCCTGCCAAGGGCGTCCAGCTCTGCGGTCTGTTTCCTGACCTTTATTTGCCGTGAGAAGATTCACAGAGCATGTATGCTCTTTCAGCACTCTGCTTCACACTCTTCCAGTTATAGAAATTCACATCGGGGAGCATCGCAACACCCAAAGTGATCTACTGATAGACATACAGCAGCTCCGTTGCTCCAGGAAGAGATTAAAATGCCTGGCTAAAAGGCACTTTGATGGTAGCTGTGGGAGGGCAGAGCATCACCTGCTGCAGGACACATTTGTGAGGATTTAAACATTTAAATCTCAGCTCTGATCCTCTAACCTTCAGGTGTTAACATGTTTGAAGTTAAATCCTCTCACCTTGATGCCTCCCATCCTCTGCTCTCCCTTGAACTCTTTGCCGTTCTTCAGCCAGTGGATGCTCGGCGTTGGGTTTCCGGCCGCGGCGCAGCGGAACTTGACGGTGTTGGCAGCAGGAACGGCCAGAAGCTTCTTATCCATCCGGTCAGGCCTCGTCCAATACGGCGCTTCTGTTGGTCAAACATAAATGCAGAGTGTTGTGTCAGTCATGGAAAACATATCACATGTAAGAATTAAAAAATTGATAGTTTTATGCAGCGTTGACAGTCCAAGCAAAGTCGTAATTCACTTGAGAGATTTAAGTCCAAGTTGGGTCTCGATTCTGTCAGATAGAGTCACAAATCAAGTTTAAAGTCGTAATTGTTTGAGACAAGCCTGAAGTTGAGTTCCAGGTCAAATCTCAAGCCACTTGAGAGAAGTCCAAGACAAGTTGTGAGCATTCGAGACAAGTCGGAAGTCAAGATCCAGGTCCTCTGAGTGTTGTCTCAAGTTATGCTACACTGACAGATCTCAAGTCTTAAGTCATTTGAGAGAAGTCAAAGTTAAAGGAGCAGTCTGTAGGATTTAGTCACATCTAGTGTTGAAGTTGCAGATTGATTACAGAATCATTCAAAGGTACTGAAAACACAAGCGTACTGGGATTTTACACTAATTACAATATACTTATGAATATTATATTTCATTTCTGCCTAGTCTGTTTCTGCTAGATGCCAGTAAGTTCTACACAACCTTGAAAGAGCAAATCACAAGTCAAGTCTCAAGTCATCCAAGACAAGTAACAAGACAAGTTATAAATCGTTGGAGACAAGTCAGAAAGTTCAAAGTCTCTTCAGTTAAGTCGAGTCTTAAATCATTCAGAAGTCCTTCAGGACAAATTAAATCAAGTCAAAGGTCTCTGTAAACAAATTGAGAGTCAAGATGCAAGTTTTTCTTTTTTTTTCTAATGAAGCTCAGACCAAGTGGTTTCATTACATATGGTTCCTGGACTTCATGGCTTAAAGGTTTCATGTATTTAAGTCTTTCGGGAGACAGATCACAAGTAAGTCAAAGTCTTAAGTCCTCATTTTCGTGATTGAAGTTTGACACACGCTGCCAAGAGGTACCACTTTCTTCTAAAAATTATGCTCCTAGCTTTTTCTTTTTTTCTTTCTTAGATGATAGAAATTTTTGGGAAGGACCCTCCAGGAATTCATAGTTACATGTTTTTGTAATTGCTAAAATGCAGCACAGACGGGACAACTTGCTCTTCTGCCCTGTCTTCAAATTGGTCCATCTTGGATGAGTTATGTACTTTACCAGAACAGATGTGAGCTTGTTTTTCACTGGAGGTCTCTCTCCCTCACCGCTCCGACACACCAAACAACATACAGTACAGTACAGATGCTGTTTACAGACACTTTAACGTTAATGATCATTAACCCTACTGTCGTCCTCCCGGGTCAAATTGACCCCAGTTCTTCTTTCCTTCTTTCCTCCCTCTTTCTTTAATTTTTCCTTCGTTCTTCCCCTCCTCCCCGCTGTCTTTGCTCCCTCCTCCTTCCATACTTCTTTCCTCACTTCCTTCCATCCTTCCTTGCTTCCTTACTCCCTTCCTTCCTCCTTTCATTCCTCCCTTCCTTCTCTCCTTAATTCCTTGTTCCTTTCTTTCATCCCTTCCTTCCTACCTTCCTTCCTCCCTTCATTCTCTCCTTAATTCCTTCCTCCTTTCTTTCTTCCCTTCCTTCCTTCCTTCCTTCCTTCCTTCCTTCCTCAAGGAAGCTTCCTTGACCCGAGGACAACAGGAGGGTTAAAGTGCTTTTCAAGACATTTACATACTGAGCACCAAACTATTCATCTAAGAAACATGTCAAACTTTCACCGTTACACTATCGGCTTGGTGGTGGTGAGCTACTGCGCATTTAAATATTATAAAAAAAGAGAGATTTTAATAAAAGATGAGTTTTGAGGGATTCGTTACAAAAGCAAGACACAGACAGAAGCTTCTGGTGGATGTTTACCCGCTACAGTGGGAATCAAATCTTTTTACATTTCGGTTATGAACCTGTCTCTCCAATGTCAAGCCCAACCTGCAGCTCCAAGAGACAGAGTTAAGTGCACGATGTCCCAACAGTGTAAAACACAGTTTGACGGATGTTGAAAGAATGCAAAACCGGTGCGTGAAGCGTCGCGAGGACCAAAAAATAATGCTTATTATCTTCTTCCTCCAGATAACAATGCGAGAGTTCATTTGAATCAAGCGATCCTGAGAGTTTAGAAAGCCGTCAGAGCGATTTATTGAGTTGTATTGAGAAGACGACGGACAAAAGGGAGTATAGCGAGTCAGACAAGCCTATTGTTCCTGCTGTGTGGGTGTGGAGGGCCAGAGCACTGATGCATGGCTCACTCACTCTCTTTATAGGTATGTGTGTGTGTGTGTGTGTGTGTGTGTGTGTGTGTGTCTGTGTGTGTGTCTGTGTCTGTGTGTGTTTCTCAGGACAAAAGCTAGGGAGGTGGCTGACCGGTCATCAGATGTCTCTTTTACTTTCTAAATACAGAGCGAGAGAGAGGGAGAGAAAGAGAGAGGGAGAGGAGAGAGGAGCTAATTACCATCTCAATGTCTGCGTTTGTGTATGTGTGTGTGTGTGTGTGTGTGTGTGTGTGTGTGAGCGCTATCAGACTCGATTCAAACAACAGTTGAGAAGTAATCCTCTCCCTCGAGCATCACACTGGCAGGTTTTTATCTCACCACCAGCACAACACAGGTGAGATGTCGATCAAAGACAGGTTAAAAGGATAAGCCTGGCAATTCTCTCTATTTTTCTTATTGTCAACAATGAACTCATCCTCTCCTCACAAGTATTATGTGTGTATCCAAAGCCTGATACATCTTATTCCTCTGCGTAGACTTCTGTTGTTGTCCAAAAACTATTAAAAAAGCATGAGTCACACCGCCACCACTGGGTAACATCTCCCCCTCCCCCGAAGGCAACAGCTACCGAAGGAACCTCTTTCCTGACAGAGACAATCACACAGCTTGTTTTATTCTTTGGAGCTATTTCTATGAAAACTATGCTAGGCACTGCTATTGCTGTTAAGGAAAATGTCACCCAGTGCAACGGTGTGGTTCACTGGTGGAACAACGGAAGTCTACGGCACAGAGAGAAAAAAAAGAAATATCAGACTTTGGATACACACGAAATACTCAGAAAGTATGGTGGATTCATAGCGCACATGGGATTTGTTGACAGCAAGAAACACGTATAAAATTTCCCGCCTTATCCTTTATAATATGATACCTGTCTGTGATCGTCTCTGATCTACCGCCTGCGTCTGCGTGTGTGTCTGTTTATCATAATACCAGCGGTGTTCTGATATATTTCTGACACACATTTCTTTGGCTCCTGCCATCAAACTTTGGCTTTAGCTTCACAGAGTAATTACAACCAGACCGAGAGAGATTCAGTGATGAAAGACACAGTCGAGTCTTCTTAGAGAGCAAACAAAAGGAATGTTACTCCACTCTATTGAACTGACTATAAACTGTGTGTGTGTGTGTGTGTGTGTGTGTGTGTGTGTGTGTGTGTGTGTGTGTGTGTGTGTGTTAACAAACTCTAATGGAGCAGCTGAGGACTGCTCCCTGCTTGAGTTAGAGACTCCCCAGCTCGCTAAGACAAACACTCTCCACGTGCAACCACACACAAACTGCTTCCACCTTAAAAGGGAAATATCTGTTAGATTTCATTACTTCTCTCTCTCTGTCTCTGCGTATTTGGAGCGACACACCACGCAGCGTGGGACAACCCTCCGAGGAGTCTGAACACATTGTTTTCTTGGCATGGTAATCAGCCGCACAGACACATACACACACGCACACACAGACACACACACACACACACACACACACACACACATACTCTCGGTCAAACAGTAACACACACACACACACAGTTTTTAAACAGTCTCTGTCCTGATGTGTGGTCCTCCTCCTCCTCCTCCTCCTCCTCCTCCCCCTCCTCCTCCTCCTCCTGCTCCTTCTGCTGCTGCTGCTGCTGCTTCTTAACTCATCTGGACCTGAAAACGTCTTCCTGCTGCTGCCGATCCACCGGCCACGATGACGTTTATGACCCAAAATAGACTCCTGTGTGGATTCAGCACAATCTGGCTGCTCTCTTCTCTGTTACATCGCCATGGTTTTCTCCACACTGGTTTATTTTCTGACCTTTAGCTGCTCACTGCTGCGTTTCTGCACGAGATGACCTGCCAATCAAAGTGGGCAACGCTCTGACGTCTTTTTCCTTAAAAGCTCTTCGAGCCATTATGTTTCTATAGGTGGTGAGCCCGCCTGTTTTGACTGTTCCTTACCTCCTTTCTTCCTTCTTTTCTCCCTCCTACCTTCCCTCCTTCCTTCTTTCCTTTCCTTCCTTCCATCCTTCCTTCCTTCCTCCCTCCTTTCCTTCTTCCTTTCTTCCTTCCTTCCTTCCTTCCTCCTTTTCTTCCTTCCTTTCCCCCTCCTTTCCTCCCTTCATTCCTCCTTTCCTTCCTCCCTTCCTCCTTTCCTTCCTTCTTCCTCCCTTCCTTTCTTCCTCCCTCCTTTCTTTCCATCCATCCTTCCTTCTTCCTCCCTTCCTCCCTTGACTCGAGGACAACAGGAGGGTTAAAAGCTCTTCAAGCCATTATGTTTCTATAGGTGGTGGTTAATACTGTCTTCTTCTTCTCCTTGTATCACACCAGATTGTCAACGCATCACTTCCTGTGTGGCAGGAGACTTCATTTTTCCAAGAAAAGCCTTCATCATTTTGTGATGGATTATAGCTCAAGCTTTTTATTCAGGATTTTATCTCTTTTCAGCAAAAGAAAAACCTCAATTTCAAAAGCGGCACATCATGAATTGATTTTCACCAGGTTTTGTTTTTTTTTGCTTTTTTTTGGGTCCCAAAGGCATCTTTGTTCACCATCATTTCTTTGTGTAGTTGAGAGTAAATAAGGTATTTCTTGTGGAAATCAAAGCTCAGAAAATGCTTCACTTAACTGATAGTGAAGAGAAAGATAGGACAAAAACGCATAAGATAAAAACTAGAATAAAAGTCAAAACTCAATGAAATCATAAAAACAATAACTTTTATTGATTTGTTAAATTATGATTTGAAGATATATAAGAGAATATATAGAAATCTTAAATTAATGATACTATTTGGGGCTAAAGGAGCCCTAAATGGTGAAGTTATTTGCTCACTATAAGGACTTTTATTGTGGTAAGTATTGTAGACAAGAGTATACAGCCAAGAGTTTCTGCAAAAAGTGACAATGTGATTCAGAGTCTCAAAGGAGCTTAAATCAAAAAGCTCGAAAGAGTCTTGAAGAAATTCAGTTTCCAGTTTAACAACAGCAGTCAATATTCTGATTTTAGTTTTTAATTTACTCCTCTGTATGCTCAGCAACACACAGGAATCCCATCCCTTGCCTAATTGGCCGGATGGTATTTCCTCAGCAGAGGGGAGTGGGATTTTCTGAGGGGGGGGGGGGGGGGGGGGTGAACACAGCAGATACCCCACAACCCCCACAGGGACAGGGTCTGCTGATAACTCCCGGCCTTGCGTGGACATACAGTCGTCGTAGTGGAAAACTGGTTGACCATAACATCTTCTACGGTGTCATGTCCACCTGTCAGCTGGGGAGGGGATCTCAATCTCACTGGGAGTCTAAAAATACACCACTATATTCCTGTTCTGCTGTTTGTTTGGTTTATGTTCGATAACAGACTCCAGAGCGGCTGCGGTTATCACTGAACACCGACAGGGAGAGGTCGGTCAGCGAGGAGGAGATATGTCTCATTCACACGCACGGAAACTCTCACACCTCCAAGCACGTACACTCAAATTTCCCATTCCAGCTGTACCAGTGAACTAATCAAAACTGTTATATAGAAAGCATAGAAGAAGAAACTCACACAGAGAGAAGCATCTATGTATCTGTGTTTTTGATCACTAAATTGCTTTTATCCACAGTAGCGTCGGTTCTGTTCCCCACATGCACACACTGGGAGCAATTTAGGGTTCAGTATCTTGCAGAGAGATTTGCCGATCAAACCACCAACCCGACAATTAATGGCCGACCACAGCCTCCCAAGGTGGTGATGCTTTTAATCTCTTTTGTTTGTGTGCCTGTTAGTTAGCGGGATATCTCGAAAACTGGAGCAGATATCGTCGATATTTGGTGGAAGGTTAGGCTAAGGGCCAAAAAAAAAAACGATTAGCTTTTGGTAAGGATCCAGGAATTTGTTTAATGCTTTCTTTTCTTGCAACATCGGGCATTTTCTTTGAAGATTTCTAATATTTTCTCACGAACTCCTGCACTCACTCAAACGAAGGAAAATCTGGCACATGTATCCCATGATTGTCGGTCACTGTGTGTGTATATTTTGATGCAGATCCAGATCCAGATTCAAAATTTTCTAAATACTTTCTATTATTGAAATAACAAGTTTAGAGGATTGTACAGGCTTGGCAGTGAATGCATCGTCTGAGTGCTTTTTTTGGTCACATAACAGAGTGTGATTACATTTTCTTTGTATTTGGACTGAGCATTGCCGTTACAAGTGTTCCACACACATGGAAAACACACCCACACGCAGCCCCTAAAGCCCTGTTCACTTTTGCTCTAACTCCTGGCTCTGTGTTGCGGATCGGAGGAGCGTGACTGTGGCTCTCTATCAGCCCAACTCCACTGCAACAGCAATTAGCTGGAGCAGGACCCGCTGCGGTGCCGATCGCCATGGCACAAGGCCCTTCAGCGCACAGACACCGATCTGGGGAAAAGAAGGAGGGGGGTTCTAATTGTGTAATTGTATAATTTGCCCTCACTGACGCCTGTGAGCACACAGACAGATTTCATTACAGATTACACTGGGACTCTTTGAAGGCACGCTGCCCCGGAGGGCCTGCAGGGACTCAAGGCAAACAGAGTCGGAGAAATGGCGGCTGCGGAGCAGCGTAGCGTGGCCCGGCGTCCGGCTCTCTGCTCTCCTGCCAGGGTAAACAAGGAGGCTGCATAGTTCAGGAGCACAGCACAGATTAGGCTCTGTTAACATTCCTCCCCCCTGACACACACACGCGCACACACACACACATACACATACATACACACTGCTTTTACTTTATACAGGCTTCGAGTGTGTACACTGCTCTCCACGCTGCAAAAAATGCTAATTTTAATAACTCAATTTCATCGTGTGAGGGCGGATGAGGGTTTGCGCTCTTTAATTTGGCCATTACAGCTAGAGTTGGTTTTGAAACTTTGGGAACTGTTGCATCTCATTACTGAGTTTTGCCATTTTGAAATATATTCTGAGAGATAAATCAGTCAAATGCAGGTCAGAAAGGGTGAAATATTTTCTACTGATACATGCATCACTCAGATAGGATGACATGTTTTCTGCTGCCTGTTACTATATTAAGTCTCAATATCTTGAAATGCTTCTGAATGAGAATGATCTGTCCACATAGGGACATCATTTCTTTTTTTTCCCACTGTAGTTTCCAAAACTTGAAGAAGAAGATGATTCATTCATTCAATTTAACAGTTCATCTGCATTGGAAACAAGGTTTATATTACATCCCTTAATACGATTATATGACAATAAATAACTAGTCGAGACATTTATAGTCTGTTGGTAATTGTGCATGGTGACTCAAATCTGGTGTCAGTCTCAAGAATTGGTCGATAATATCGTTTGTGCAACACAGCGCCATCTCCGCAGGAATGGCTGTGGCTGCTGGGCTTCTCCTCTCTTTTCCCAGAAGGCCGTGGGAGACAGCTGAGTGAGTTCTGGAGGTTGCCGGAGAATGAGCTCATGACTGCAGCAGCATTTCTGTCTTTCTGTCCGTCTGTTTGTCTCTCCTCTGAGAACTCTGGGCCAGCAGCATCATTTCAACTGGCAGCTCCAGCGACAGCTCAGAGTGACTCAACTCCTCAAATCTCCAATTTCTCATCTTCTTCTCGTCTTTTTTCTTGTCTCACTCTGCAAATTCTCTCTGTCTCGCTGTCAATCAGCAAATGTTTTCTGTTCCCACTCCCTCATTAATAGCGTGACTCTTTCACCATCCCCACGTCTCTATTATCGTCCTCTCTGCATGTGGATGCGGATGTTCTTCCGCTCAGCGACAGGGACTCTCCGTCTGGCTGTGTGGCTCGTCACATGGCTCCTTCCTGCTACAGCCGGCTAATTAGCGGTGGCTTAACGGACATTAAGCACCGATAGGGGTTTAACGTTTCTGGGCTAATCCCTCTCCTTTTGGCCAGGAAATCGGAGCCTCGTATGTCATGAGGTAGACTTACATCCAAAGATTAAGTCCGGCAGTCTGAGGCTATTTACTGGCATTCAGGATGTCTGCAGTAATCTGCTGCTGCTGCCGCCACCTCGGCCTGTTTAGAAAACACTCCAGGCTTTCACCATGAAGTGAAGCTGCACATTCAAACACATTCAGGTTTTACATTGCAGCTTATCCAGAGTGACTTACAGTACAAAGGCAGCAACAGGAAGCTTTCTGCGGTGTAACTCTACAGCTTATTCTGCCTCTTTTTTTCCGTTGTATTGCTGCTCTGTAATCTCTCAGGATAAGAGCATCAGCTGAATGCCTTAAAGAAGAAAAAAAAGGCAAACACGAATAGGAAGCAATGATTTGAATTCTCTGGCATCCAAGGTGAGCAGGAGGATGATGGGATTAAATATTGAAAGTGATATTAACAGACATTCCTGGGTTCATTAATGCTGCAAATGATGCTTGAGTGCTATGATAAGTTACATTTCAGAGTTGATGTCTTGACTTGGAACTGTAACTTCACTCTTATTTTTCCGTTTTTGACTGTCTGCCTTTCTCGAAGCTCACTTTGCATGCTGCCATCGGCCACAACTGCCTCATTAAAATACACATTTCTTTTCTTAACATAAGGAAATCTCAGAGAAACAAAAAAGCAGCAACTCTGAAGAACCATCAACATCTTAAATATCCATTGAAACCTTAACAATATAAACTACCATGACGGCTACGGGGCATTCGGGTTGTTTCAGCAGCAGCAGCAGCAGCAGCAGCAGCAGCAGCAGCAGCAGTCACACTGTCACTGTCTCAGTATTTTTTTTCAGAGTTGAGTCTGACACCTTTTGATTTGGTCGGAGCTTTGTAATGACATTTAACAAAGGGCGCTTTGATTTCGGTTAGGCGTCCGACTGTCTCTCCGTCACCAAGACAGTTCCTTCATTTCGCTTCTGGCACCAATTTTGTTGTGCAGTTAAGGTGAACTGGGACTCGGTTCAAGACATGATGGACCGTTTGACGCTCTTGGCATGTTTTTGGCTGTTTCTCAGTTCACTGTCAAGATGTATACTTGTCTGATCTGATCCTTCGTCTTATAACTATTGTGAACCTTAAAACTACTACAATGTATAAGATCCAGTAGGGAGTTCAGTCTTTTTGCAATGCTAACTTAAACCTTCTCTTTCTTCCTGTAGGTATCTGAGTTCCTCCGTTAGACTTCCTATTGTCTGCCTGAGCCTCACTTCACTTCTATCTCCTCATCTCTTCTTCTCTCACTGTATTTCCACCATTTGCACTCCATTCTCTTATTTTGTTTTTCATCTGTTTCTGACTGTCTGCGCCTCACCTTCCGCTGTCTCCCTCTTGCACGCTACAACAAAGGCTGCACAGTGTGGCGTCTGGCTGGTCGAGAGCCCGCTGAGGGGCGGAGATGCTTTCAGTCTCTATGGAGTCACACTAGCTGACAGAACAGAGCGTGTAAAGTACCGCACAGAGCAAAGCAGAAGCCATCCCTCATCGTTTTCTTTGTTCACCTGCACCTGAACTCCGAATGTCTCCGAGTGCCAAAACAGCTCACATCACAACAGCGAGCTGAGAGGGGTGTTACCCGCCGGAGAGCCAGCGGCTTTTGATCTGTGTGTTAGAGGCGTTTAGCTTAGCGCTCTTGGGAGAAGCTTTAATGTATGCGCAGGAAGACAGTGAGCTGTTATGAGAGTCATATAATTCCAATTACAGATATAAAACTCAGTTTGCAGTCATATAAATCTAATCAGGTGCACAAATCTAATAAAAGTCACATAACTGCCCATTAGAGCACCTTTACGAGGAATTCTGGTTGCTCTGCGGATGTTCGTGTTTATCACAATGACAAGTGAAATCAGTTCTAGGTCTGAAAAAGCAGATTAATTGTTGAGGATACACACACACACACACACACACACACACACACACACACACACACACACACAGACACACAGACACACACACACAAACGGCACAACAAGAGGACTGTGTAACAGAAGATTTTCCGGTTACTTGTTTATTATGTGAAAACTTTTGCTAATAAATGTGAGTCAGGAAAACAAGAATCACCAAAGCAACTGGAACATAAATAAATAATCAGTATAATTTATAATGACAGCCTGGAAGCATATATTTTGAATGTAAGCTTAGTGAATTTGGGGAAAAAGAAAGTTCCCATTCAAAGTACTATTAGTAGGGTTATTTTGTTACCATAGTGACATAAGACAAAAGCCCTTCTTGAAGAATGTATGACCTTTCTACCAATAATCTTTGTTGCACCTCGTTCCTGCAATGATTTGTCACTACAACATTTTTACTGCATACCACGTAATCAATGTCTTCCTCTTGAGTCAATACAAATCTGAATCTGAAGCCTTATTTAAATGAAACTACTAAACCAGCTTCTACTACATCACATTCAGGGATGAAATAAACATATCCTTTTTGAATCAAAGAGTAATTAACCCTCCTGTTGTCTTCGAGTCAAGGAAGGAAGGGAGGAAGAAGGGAGGAAGGACGGAAGAAAGAAAGAAGGAAGGAAGGAAGGAAGGAGGGGGGAGGGAAGAAGGACAGAGGAAAGAAGGAAGTGACGAAGGAAGGTAGGAGGGAGGAAGGAAAGAAGGACAGAGAAAAGAAGGAAGTGAGGAAGGAAGGTAGGAGGGAGGAAGGAAAGAAGGAAGGAAGGAAGGAAGGAGGAAGGGAGGGAAGGAAGGAAAGAAGGAAGAACAGAAGGAAGGAATGGGGTGGAGGAAGGAAAGAAGGAAGGGAGGAAAGAGAGAGAGAAGGAGGGAGGGAGGAAAGAAGGACAGAGGAAAGAAGGAAGTGAGGAAGGAAGGTAGGAGGGAAGGAAGGAAGGAAGGAAGGACAGAAGGAAGGAAGGGGGGTGGAACAAGGAAAGACGGAAGGGAGGAAAGAGAGAGAGAAGGAGGGAGGAAGGACAGAAGGAAGGAAGGAAGGAAGGACAGAAGGAAGGAAGGAAGGAAAGAAGGAACAGTCAAAACAAAAATGAAAAGGTAACAGTGGAGTGATTTTAGCTTTAAAGCAGAGCTGTAGCTTTTTAACCCTAAACCATTAACAGCAGTTAACAGTTCCAACTCTCCTCTTTCAGCAGTCTGTGTGGCAGGTGCTGTTCGTTAAGCTTAACGACGTCGCTCAGGCTGCCTTCAGATGGAAGTCGGGCTACATTTCTGACACGGGAAGTTAACAACACATTACACATGCGTTGGTGTTTAAGTTATAAAGAATATTGTTGCTAGGTGACAAAACAGCTGGACGTTGCTTTTGTTCTCTATTCAGAAACGGGTAATGATTGTTTTTTACACTACAGGAGAAAAGAAAGGTCAACAAAGCGTTGGGACTGAAGGATAAAAAAGGATAATGATTGATGGATAACGATATTAAAAGATTCATGAAGTCATATCCCAGTTTTAGGCAGTTCCAAATTCGGAATGGTCAATTAGTGCTGTCATTAAGGAGCTTTGGTTGGTTAAACTGAGCCATGGTGTAGATCATGTTTAAAAAGGGAAATTATTATTGTCATTGCAAAAACACCCGGTTAATTTCACAAAATTTCAGACTAGACATTTTTATTGTGAGCTCATAATGTTCAGCTTTGATGTATTTTAATCCTTCGGTCTGACCACTTCTTCAACCTTTGATTTTTAAGCCTCTGAAATGTTGCGCCGCTATATAACCAAATGAAACTGTTTAACTTAGACAAAGACAAAGTTATTGAAAAAACAAAAAAGAGTAATTAAGGATTCACCATTTCCATTACCTGCATCTTCTGGATCTTCATCATAATCTTCATCATCACCAGATGACAGAGAGTCTTAAAAAGAAAAGGAAAACAGAGTTACTATTTATATGAATCAAAGGGAGGACATTATGTTGGATCTGTAGCTTGTAGTCATTCATGTAATAAACCTTTTCATGCTAATAAAAAGTCTTTATTCTCTAGACTTCTTGAACCATGATATCCATCAGATAACAAGGAGGAAGAAAAAAAACAACATCTGGCGAGTTTCTAACAAGAAAAACCGAGAGTAAAAATAAAAGCAGGAATTTTGTCAGACAAACTCATGAATGAGTCTACAGTTCTCTGTAGCGTGGCGGCTCTTTCAGATATTACAACCCAAACATTTTCACAGACATTACAAACGAGGGGTCATTAGCGCTGCCGCTGCCGCTTGTGTGAGTGAGTGTGTGTGTGTACACGTGTGCGGATACAAACAGACAAAAACAGCTCTATTCAGCTATATTTGCAACATACGCTGATACTAAGTGTTTAGGTTTGCTGTATCACACATTCTCACTGTGGCATAATAATTATTTTCTATCTAACCTTGAGGTTTTCTGGTTCAGCTCCACAGGTCTGGTTAATGAGAGCCAGATGTTACCTCAGCTCAGTGAGCTAAAATACTGCTCCTGAAACTCCAGACGAGCAGGTTTTTATTTCTATCATCTGACAACTCAATGAGCATTTCTACTCTTCTATTGTGGCGTTTGTCTCATATTACATCAGTGTAAACATGAAACCAACTGTTGTGGTTGTCATGACGAATCTGACAATAGGATAATTAGGCTGAGTAATTATTGAAATAGTGAAATCAGAGAGAAAGCAGTTAGCAGCTTTGTTAGCTTTGTTAGGCTAACATGTCACAGCACATATTTAAAGGAACATGTGTGACTAATAATATTAACAATGGAGCCAATATTTTAAGGTATCTCAGTAAGCAAATGACAGTGTGACATAAATGCTACTATGCTTAACATGGTTAGCATCTTTGTTTAGCGCGCATGCTAACATGACATAAATGCTACTATGCTTAACATGGTTAGCATCTCCGTTTAGCGCGTATGCTAACATTAGCTTTTTAGCGCTTAACATTAACACTGTATTTGAGACTAATGAGAATATGATTAGTTTTGCAGGTATTTGGTTATAAATCAAACTACTGTTGAGATATTTTGGATAAAAACAGTAGACTGGCAGAGAAACCGACTGCCATCCTTACAGCCATGCTACTAGCTTGGCTAAAAATTGCACTAAAATCCTCTATTACAACCATTAACTACACTAAAAACTACTGGAACCATAAACTTATTCTGGGAATTTTATGTAATAGTTGGCAAAACAGAGAGTGTGGGTTGTTTTCATCACATGATAACAGGTGGTTGAAATGTGGATGCCTTGCTCTTAAGTCAGTGACAGCTCAATACATCTCATGTTTATCTTTGTTTGAGATAATACGGTGCTGCTCTGGAACTCCTTTACATGGTTTCTCACTTTTTTGGACTCAGCAAGTTGAATTGTCGAGTGAAATAACATCTGACATGAAACAAGGTGGAAAGTTGAAAAAAAAATAAGCTGAAACATTTGATAAGATAAGAGAAGAGACTAATCTCAATGTGTCCCAGTAAATTTGTTAACATTTAGCTTTTCACACTATTAGCCTTTGCTAAACCTGGATATATACAGTATATTTCACTATTCTGTTTGTCTACAGCTAATTCTGTGATAAACCTCCAGTAATGTATGTTGTATCTGCAAAGCCTCTACACATAAACGCTGCAAACGTTCATACAGCTCAGCTTGCAGATAACTGCTTTCACCTCTTCACATTACACTTTCTTTTTCAGTATTCAACATGTGTATCGTGTGAGTGTGTGTCTGTGTCTGTGTGTGTGTGTGTGTGTGTGTGTGTGTGTGTGTGTGTGTGTGTGTGTGTGTGTGTGTGTGCACAATATGAGCTGGCTGCTTTCTGCCGTCTGGACGCCGTCCAGGTGCTAAATCTGATACCACTCCTAAATATCTGACACCTTACTCAAATATTTGAGGAAAAACACAATAGTCCATGTGTGTTTTAGATGGAGCTGAGGCTCTGTGTTTAGAGTAGAGGGAGGAGAACGGGCGGTGCAGGGCGAAAACAGCATATTTTTTTTAACATACTGTTATAAAGTCTGACTTCAGTAGTAATTTAAACATGTAGTGTAGTGAGTGTTAAAATGATATGAAATGTCTGACAATGGGCTGTGATGAATTAGCTTCCTGTGCGGTTTAACTCCTGAAACATGCTGAGCTGAGCTGGAAGCAAATTCAGTCATCTTACCTCAGTGGGAGAATGTGTTTTTTGCACTTGTTTAAAAGGAGGGTAAAATGAAAATCAAAAATTATGGCTGAACATGAATGAAGCATGGAGTTTTTTCTTTATTTTTAAATCAGTGATGTAGGGAGTGTGTTTGCATGTGTCCCCCTGCAGTCTGGAGCTGATATGTGGGTCCAGGAGGAGAAACTGTCCACCTCTGATCAGGCCATTTTCTTGCCGGTTTGCAGCCAAACACATGCATCTGTGTGTGTGTGTGTGTGTGTGTGTGTGTGTGTGTGTGTGTGTGTGTGTGTGTGTGTGTGTGTGTGTGTGTGTGTGTGTGTGTGTGTGTGTGTGTGTTTGTGTGTGTTTAAGGAGATGGGGGGTGAGCTGAGAGTGAGTGAACTCTCTCATTTCTTGCCACCCCATCTGTTTTCAATGATGAAATGTTTCAAGCTAATTGCTTTCTAATTAGTTGTCAATAACAGGCTCAGCTGGTGTCCATGAGCTTTTACGGCAAAAAGCTGCCCGACTTTGAGCTACTGCTGACCCCCCCCTTCCCACACACACACACACACACACACACGACCCCCCACCCCTCCAGCACCCACCTCCTCCTCCCCCACATTCCTATTAATGCTCAGTTTGCATCACACACTCGTTTAAGACGTTGCTCATCCCCTCATATGATAATGAATTTCACCTTTGTCTATCAGGAGGGGGAATGTGTGAGAAACTTGGCTGCATGTTGTGAATCTATGCTGGAGTGATGGTGTATACATACAGTACATATATAAATGTGTGTGTGTGTGTGTGTGTGTGTGCAGCTTGGCAGGGGAGCTGGCTGAGACTTGAAACTGAGCAGGAGGAGGAGGAGAACATAATAAGATTTTTTCCTCCACAGCACAGTTTTCATCGTCTTTTTACAAACCGTTTTGAAAAGCGCTCATGCCCAGACATCGCTGCTGTAAGTGCGTGACAATGTTTATTGAAAGGAAATACATTGATTCTCAGTTGTCAGATGGGTTTTACAGAGAGTAATGTAGGGTTCAGCTTAGGTGTCTGTTTCCATTGGAACTCATCTCTCTTGATAGAAACCATTGGACTAATATTATACTATTATGTCAAGTTATCTTATGAAGCTTTAAGAAGTTATGTAAACCTGTAATTTAACATAAGCTCTGCAAAATGTATCAATTCTTATTCATTTCCATTTCCTGGGCTCTCTCACCTGTCACCCGGATGGTGTAGTTGCTGAGAAGTGTGTTGCTGTGAGCGAGTCGACACGAGTAGACGCCCGAGTCCTCGTACGAAACGTTGATGATGCGCAACATCCTCTGACCCAGCCGCGTCCGGTTGGTCGGCACCAATCCGGCACCGTCTTTGAACCAGGCGATGGGTTGAGAGGGGTCTTCCAGGTCACATGACATTTCCAGGGTGTCCCCCATGCCCAGAACATAGTCCTCCAAGAAGGCTGTCTCGCTGGACACAGAGTCTGCACACAAAGAGAGAAGGAGACACAACAGATGATGAGAAGGGTGTTTTGTTTAATAGACATGTCCAACTTTAAGTATCAAAAAATACACTTTAACTAAGGCTAAAGTGATCAATAAATTAGATCGGCAGCACATCAGTTGAGAACAATAATCAATAATAAAGTATGATGCCTCTCTACCTTCCTAAATGTGAGGATTTTCTTCTTTTTTCCGTTTTATATCATTGTAAATTGAGTATTTCTGCAGTTTGGAAAACAAGAAATCTGACAACATCAAGATGACATTTTAGCCAATTATTTGAAACATAAATAAGCAATATAATTATTGAAATTAAATATTAAAAGCAGCTCTAACTTGAACGTAAAATGTTAGCAACATGGCAGGACAGGTGATTCCTGTCTGTTTGCTGCTTGTAAAATCAGAAGCAGCTTTCTCCACACAAGTGTATGTTGTGTCTAATAAGACTTTGCATAAACACCCTCTTCCTGTAATTAGGAGGCAAAAATTAGACATAGGGTTTTCTCAGTGTAAGAGAAGACCCCTCCTCCTTTAGAAACAAAGACACAGTGATGAAGAGTCAACTGCTGAGCGGCTAGCGAGCTATCAGCTAATCTGCTTCTAGGAGTTAGAAAAGTATATCGTTTTATTCCAGCGTGAAGAAGAAGAAGAAGAAGAAAAAGAAGAAGAAGAAGAAAGGTCTGGGCTGTGTGGAAATCAACTCTAACCACCTCCATTCAAAACTTCACTGTCAAACACCAGCTCATTTACTCCGGGAGCTCCGTGTTCCAGCTCGGTTCAACCCAGGGAAAAATCAACATGTTTACTAGCCTCGCTAAGGATGCCGACCTCCGCAGAGGACAGAGGAGAGATGGAGGGACACGTCTGAATAAATAAACACTGGAGCCCCTTGAGTCTCCTGTCGTCCTTAAATCAGAGGTGTCTTCTCACATATAGACCTCAATTACACATCATGGTTGTCAGGGAGAGACAGCACAGAGGAACTCATGCAAACTCATGGTTGCTCTGGTAACCATTCAACGGGATGTACACACACACACACACACACACACACACACACACAGGGATGCTCATAAGCATACTTTCACATCTACAAGAGTGCAGCACAAACACCTGCTGTGTTTCAATGAGCTGCTTCGGCAACAGAGTAACAACACATACTTGTTTGCACACACAAATGCACACTCACCCACCCATGGGAAAGACTGAATGAGGTGCGTTTAGAGCGTGATTTATGATGGCAAACACACCCACTGTTGACCCGCCGAAAGGGCAGCGGCGTTGTAGAGGCTCGCTGACAAGCCAACGTGAAGTCGGCCCCGCTCTCCGGCAGACTGGCACAGACTGCCTCAAAGTGAGATTAGGAAATTGGAGTTGAGAGGCAAGGTTGAAATCAGGAGTGGCCCAGACGAGACAATCTTCACGGGGAATACATAATAGGTGCTGTGAATTATAGATGGCTTCGTTTCAGCGTGAGGCAGGAGAACACACCCTCACAGACAGACTGAGTTTCTGTTTGTGTAGGAGAGTCCACAGGTAACGCTGCCAGAATCGCTCAGAAATTTGTCTGCATGTCGTCTCATCATCAATCATCTAAAAAAACCAAACTACCGTGACCGAAGTAGTAATAAAGTGAAAGTAGTAAAATCACATAGGAAAAATACTCTTCACGCTTCACTACTCCACACCTCGAAAAGTACTCCTTGTGACTAATGACCCAATTAATAAACCCATCCATTAATCCATCCATCCAGTAGCACTTCTACAAGTACAGTACAACTATTTTAATGTTATTATTAATGAAATGATTTGATTCTTTGATGAGGACAAAAAGTCACACTAAGCTGAAAGAGTCCTGTTGCTGATACTTTGGAGATTTATCAGAATTTAATACTCCAAAATCAAAATTTAAGTATGCAAAGATTTGGGAATTATTAAGTTTTTTTTAGACATCTAGTGCACATATGACTATATAGTATTTTAATATGTGCAGAAACATTTGTTAAATGTAACTTATATGTCTAAAAACGGTATATTTTGTATCTGATTTTTACCTAATTTTCACCAAGATTTCTTTTAGACCTCAAAATCAACAAATCAGTACTTGCAATAATACAACAAAGCAATGTCTAAAATGCTAAAACTACATGTGCAGATTAAGCAAGGTTGCAGCACAGTTGCTCCTATTGTACTTGAACCAGAGTCCTCTAACTCTATGGCTGGAAGGAAGAGTTTTAAACTCAAAGTGAAGGGGTGGGGAGGTTTGTGCACTCTAATATAGACCTAGCCCTGCAGAGGACCTGCTGGTGAAAGACAGACATCAGAGGGGTTTGTGTGACACCTATCACCTTACCAGCTATGTAGTATCCAATATTCTACTCAGAAATGTCTCTCAAATTGGAGCAACAGTGACTCCAATACATACTAAAGTACAGTACTTGTGTAAATGGGGGCAGGATGCTACATGTACGCCGTGAAAAACATTCAAGTATGCAAGAGCATCCCATTGAAAATGACACGTTCCTCTGCCTGTTTCATCTCAGCCCCAAATACTTTAGCAATTCTCAAAGATGTTCTTCTGCAGTATGTGCTGAGGGTCTGAAGTGAGCTGAATGGATGAGTTGTGAAGTGTTTTCTCTGTCTTATTGTACTCATTAAAAATAGGTGGAGATGTTAAGTCAATAAAGTGCTTAACGTGGCCTCTGGCTTTGACAAGAATATTTACAACACTTCTTCTTTTTTCTTTTTTTTTAAACAAAAAGACCCATTCAGTAGAAGAAAAACACAGAGGCGACAGCACAGAGAGCATAAATTCAAACCCAGCATGAATGGCTGAGTACTTTCATGTATTACTTGTGACCTCTGTGAAAGAAAATGAGAAAATAGGGCTTAGAATATCTTTAGGTCTTAAACATGGAGAATTTGGCTTTATGGGGTAGATATAATAATCTCCAGAGACTCGTAGCTCACTTCGGCTTCACGGACGCCGAGCATTCGAGCACAACCTTCCCTGGCAGCTCTGAATGAGCTTCAGCACCGAGACTCGACTTACTGGAAACATTTCTTTTGTATTAAGCGTATATTTCATCCTTTAAAGGGTCAGTTCACACAAATTACAAAAACATATCTCTCACTTACTTCTATTAATGTCTACCCATGCAGATAGATCAAGTTTTATCATCTCTCTCATGTTTTTTTTTTCTTCTTTTTGCAATTTGGGTGAACTTACCCTTTAAATATTAACTAGACTACTGCATAATAATAAGTAATTACACTGTTGATTGAAGTGTGAATTACTTTATTTGCCGTCTTTGCATTTTAAAACCGTATGAGCTTGACTATAAGGAGGTTATGAAGGTTATTATTCTCTATATTTATATGTGCACTTAAAGTATAGTGAGGAAAATATGGATTAGCCACTACAGCTTATTTAATTAGGATTTGTAAATAGGAAAAGCAAGGCAATATATATCCCGTGTGATCCTGTAGTAAAAGGAATACGTTAGCTTTGATCCTGGGGAAATAGATAGAAAGACCATTTATGAACTGCTTTGGATGTTTACTCCGCCAGAGGCCAAAAACAAATGCAATTTACTCAAAGAACAAAACAAAACAAAGATATATCCCTCATACATTAAAAAAAAAAAAAAAAACACACTAAATTTCTCAGGTGTCAGACAAAAGAGCAAAGCCTCCTCTTTTTTCGGTCACCGTCAATGACAAAATATCTATTTCTGCTTCACATCCTTCACTTTGAAATGCAGATTTTTGAACATGAAAAAAAAAAAAAACAAGCTGCTTTGAATAAAAGTGGATTTTGGTTTGAAAGGCTTCACTTTGTGCCACTGCAGCACCTTCCAGGACTAGATATATTACCAGCTGCTGAGCTCTACTAGAGAGGCTGTAAGCTTCCTTGTTAAAGCTTTCGAGTGAACGTCCTGTGATGTGATGTGATGTGAGGTCACAGGTTTGATCACCTTGACAACAGACAGCTCTTTAAGCAGTGATGTAGTAGATTAACACGGGCACGTACTGTAAGTGTGTCACATAGAAAAAAGTGCAAAGAGAGGAATTTCTAATTAGCGAGTGAGCACTTTAAATTCCTAAAGAGAAAAATCCAGCTGCTGCGTGTCCAGCTGTGGAGGAACAGCTCTGTGAATGGATGTGAAACGGGGCGTTACTCGGTCACCTTCCCCTGCATGTGAGGGGAGAGGGTTTTTTTAAAAAGCTGTTTAAAAAGAGTGCAGGTCGAAATCTAACTGGGCCAGTTTGTCTCATGTGGTTCCCTGCATCTGACCACGAGGTTTAATGAAGCGGCTCCTGGAAAGACTTATTTTCAAATCGAGGATCTTTTCCAGGAACTTTTTAAAAAGGAATTTAGCAACTATACCTGTAATTTTGCTACTGGTTCCTGTGCTCACCCCCCCCCCTCCTCCCTGCTACTGAGGCAGTCTCATTGTTCCTCTGATTAAATACAACAACATGTGTGCAGCACCATTCAGACTGGAAACAAGCACTTATAGTTGTTAGTGTTACAGTAATACAAAGAACTGAGGATCTCAATCTCTGATGTTTAGACAACGGTCATGTGACCAACTCCTCAGCTAATTACAAACCAAGTTTAGACACTTTATCTTCTTTCCAGCGTAATCATTCTGTCTCGTCACATTGTGCAAAACTTCTTTACCTTCGTGTTGTCCTCGAGGGTTAAATTGACCCCGTCTGTTTTGACTGTTCCTTCCTTCCTTGCTTCTTTATTTCCTCTCTCCTTTCTTCCTCCCTTCCTCCCTCCTTTCCTTCCTTCTTCCTCTCCTACCTCCCTTCCCTCTTTCCTTTCCTTTCCTTTCCTCAGTTCCTTTCTCCCTCCTTTCCTTCCTTCCTTCTTTGTCCCTTCCTTCCTCCCTCCTGTCCTTCCTTCCTCGTCCCTCCCTCCCTCCCTCCTTTCCTTCCTTCTTCCTCCCTTCCTTCCTTCCTTGACACGAGGACAACAGGAGGGTTAATTTGTTATTAATCCAATCTGTCTATCTTTCACAGGTCCTCATATTTTGGTAGAAATGCAAATGTAAATGTGCTAAATTGAGTTTTAGTTCCTGAGTTTAGTTTCATGGGACTGTTTGCTCCAAAAAGGCCTTATTATTCAACTGGAAGTAAGGTTTAACACAGTGTGGGATGGCCAAGGTCAATGAAGATGCATGGATACCATCATCTGACTCCAAAAGTAAGTGTGTGTCCTCACTTAAATCTATATTAAGCAGCTTCTCACTCTTTTCCAACAGAGCTTTGATTGCAAAAACAGCGACTGAGTAGATAGAAAAGATAAAGAATATTTGATTGAATTACAGTTTTATTGATGTAGCTGCAGCCAGAGAAGAATCTATGTCTTATCAGCAGTGCACAACCTAACAAGAACCCACTTCCACTGGTCTAACTATACAGGAATATAGCAGAAAATGACTTTGACTGCACTGATGTCACTCGGAGAAATTCCTGCACATATTTTGTTCTTGTGATTAAAAGTAACTAAATCAAAGCCTTTGTCTAAGATCATTTGTCTTTTAAAATCTATTGTGTTCCTTTGTTCTCTTTTTGAAACACTTCATGAAAAGAAAAAGACTGTTTGATAGAAAATCCCCTTTATGAATGAGTAAAAGAAAAAAATCTGATCTGAAGCGATTCTGAGAAAGCAGATAAATGCTTGTGGTGCAGCATTCTGGTGGCTGATATCAACAACATCGAGACATTCCCGCTGGTTTCTCGTCCGGTGCGGCACATGTGAGATATCGGCTGCCTGGTGTGTGTGTGTGTGTGTGTGTGTGTGTGTGTGTGTGTTTGAGCGGGGGTGGGTAACACTCTCTCCGGAACCTGAAGCCAGCTGGAAGCAATGTGTGATATGTACTTGATGAGTGTGCGTAGATGTGGATGTGGGTTCGGATATGTACATATGTGTGTATGTATGCATCTGTGATTGTAAATGGGAAACTGTGTGTGTGTGTGTGTGTGTGTGTGTGTGTAGTACAGGCTGGACGGTCACTCCATAAATCAAGAGGCCCCTGCCCTCCTGGCCCTTCTTACCCTCTCAGCTCAATATCATAACAAATAGCCCTTCAGAATAATATAAAGTCTCTCTTTGAGATACTGCGGCGCACTGTCCGTTAACAGCGCCGCTCACAGACTCCATCTTTTCTGTGCGTCTGAAGAGGTTTATTTATCCTCTACAAACTTCTCCAGGGGCCGGCAGGCAGGCTGCGGCCCCAGGGATGAAAAGGCCTCTTTATGTGGGAAGCCTTTCCACGCCTGCCTCTCTCTTTAACACACACACACACACACACACACACACACACACACACACACACATGCTGAAGGACTGAGTGAGGGATCGTGGAGGAACAGGAAGGAGTGTAGACCAGACCGAGGAGCTGTCGCCATGGCTGCTGTCGTATCAGGTCACAGGAGGAGTGACGTTTAGCTCCATAAACCCTCATTAATCCACTTTATCTCACTTTTTGCTCCTCTATGTATCTTAGAGGGGGGAAATAAGGGTTTGGCTGATTTACAATGCAGACTTTGAGGGTGCTGATAGAAGATTTTCAGCCTCAAAACTTTTTTTTACTCTCAGAAAAGTAGGATTTTTAAAGTAGGAAAGAGATTTTTTTTAAGTTGTTTTTAATCAAATTCACTGGGATGTAAAACCATGTGCCAAGAAGCAAGTCACAAGTTGTTGGTGCAGATTCATGATTTTACTATTTCTAATGAACTCTTGCACTTAACTTGAGTTACACAAAAACCCCATGACTGTGTATTTTGATGCACTACGCCGGTATTCAGATGCACATTTAGAGAATAGTGCCACCTTAGAGCTGAGTTTTCTGTTTTTCTTTTCATTTTAATTTGGAAATCTGTACATGTTCTACTCTGACATTTATTGTCTGAGTTTCTAACACCAAGTTTTGAGTGTGCAGCCTCACAAAATGAGATAATCGACTCCAAATTGGAGTTACCACGAGGGAAAATCTGAATCTAGACTCCTTCAATCTGCTGGCGGAGAGATTGTTTAGTGTCTGTGCGTGATGCTTCCTTCTGGTGTCCCTCTTTAAAATGCAGAATGAAGAGGGTATTTTTTTTTTTTTACTTTCTCCATCTGTCAGTAAACAACCAAGTCGTGACATCACCGCGCTGTCAGTTTGATGAATTCATTTTCCTCTGTGTCTGGAGGAGTGAAATATGGAGAGTTTCACCTCTGCTGTGCTGAAACACTAAACCTGCAGTTCTTATAATAGTAGCTGATATTTTAATGAAGTATCCTTTAAACTTCCTGCTGGTGACTCTACCAGGCTGGTTTACTGTGCTGTTTCAGAATGATGTCGCCTTGTTCACAGAGATCCGGCTTTGCATAAAAACAGCATCCACAGCAGGTTCAAACAGGCCAGCAAGAAGGATCATAAACAGTAAAAGATTACAAGACTGTCTTTCTGTAGGGGAGATTAACAGGTACTTTTATTGAGTCTGGTAGAAAAGCAGCAATACATACCTTTTTTCAAACCATATCTACGTTCAAACCGCTTTTGAAAGTGATGGATTCCAGATGGGCCGAGGAGACATTCATCTTCATCAAACTCCCTTTTTCTTCCTCCTCCTCCTCCTCCTCAACTACACTGAGCTAATAATACAACGAGGCCATGTTTCCAACATCTGCCTTTGCGCGCTGTTCCCAAACCAGTGGCAAACAATTCAGCGATAAATGGCCTTTTTTATTGCAGGTAATTAGTTGTTTGCTTCTACAACTGAGAAAGACTGGACTCCTTCTCTTTTGAACAGGGAGAGCAAATACTTTCCACATTTCTGTGATCACTCACGGCCAATTGGTGTGCATGTGTGTGTGAAGCTGGGAGCAGGGGAAGTTATGTGTATATGTATGTGTACAGTATTAGCACACACATGTAGGTCAATGTAAATGTTAACAGTCTGTGTGCTCTGTTCCCAAACTCAGGTGACATGTTGAACTTAAAGGACAATTTGGCTTTATTATAACTTGGCTCGTATCTTCTTAGTTTTTGCCTTTCTTTAGTTTCAACATCCCTACAACAAAGTCCACAAGAGGCGGCAAACATGAGATTTTAAAGTTATAGCTTACATACATTTCTTCCTGTATAAATCATACTGAACCGCGATCACTATGACAACAGCTTACAATTACAAAATGATGGTTAATTTTAAAATGTATTAGAGAAGTTCGGTTTCTCCTGAGCTTTTCAATTCCAAATCATCAAAATCTTTCCAACTCTTTTTCAACGCTGTGAAAAACACATGAAAAAGCTCTAATGAGTAGAACTTGAGTCGAGATGTAATGTGGTCAAATTACCATTTCAAGAATGAATGATCATGCTATAAATAATGTCAGTTATGGAGCAATATCTATCTGAAGTTTGCTAACATTAGCCACCTTATAGGATAATGGTCATACCAGAGCGACTGAGTATTAAATTTAACAGCTTATGGATCCATTTCTTCATTTGTAAGAGGAGACATGTGTTACGTAATCTCACTAAACAAGCTGACACTTCCTAAATCTTCTACTTGGAAGTAAAACTGAAATTAAGCGCACCCTTAAATGTGACTAATATTCTTCACTGTAGGCCAATTTTTTTTTTTAAACAGGGAATTCAGTCTGTTATGAATCTTTATACCAGACTGTATCATTTTCACCTTTGTTTTCTCTTCCACATGAAGTTTGGCTAACCTTTAACAACCTGTGTGATCGTATGACTGCTCGTATTTCTTGCCCCGTCGGACTTTGCAAGGGATCTCAGACGATGATGATGATGATGATGATTAATACAAGCCAAATGAAATCACCCTTTACAGAAATACACTGAAGAGCTCGCCACATACATAAAGACAGACAGGCAGCCTGGTTCAGAGCGGGAAGTCCTCCACAGCAGCCCGTCTGCTCTCCGTGTCCCGCCAACAGATTCTTTTACTTCTGCTTCCTATGCTGAAAAACCGGACTGGCTGCCAACCGTTTGGCACACCCAACACCCCCTCAGACAAGCCAGCATCACATGACCTTCAAACAGGATCTGTGGAGTCCCCCGAACCTCCACCACCGCTGCCACCCATCACCTCCTCCCTCCATAAAGAGCACATTTCTCTTCCTCCATTTCACAGCTATGCCAATTGTAAATCCTGCTCGTCCTGGAAAAGCTCCCTCTTCTTCTTCTTCTTTTTTTTTTTAACACCCTCGTTTCTTTCTTTTCTTTTTTTTTTGAAAATGTGCAGTGAAAACCCTTAATCTCTGTTTAATATGGTTTGGCCGGATGTAAATACCTTCGGACAATGCCCTTAATCTGGGCCAGCCTGACAACCTCACACCATTGCAGAGGAGCCTGCCAGGAGAGAGATGGAGAGAAAAAAAGAGAGGGATGGCTCGGCAGAGATCAAGGAGGAGAGAAGAGGGGAGGGGGGTAGGGAGGGTTTCCCCCAAGCTTATTGCCTCTATTCTTCGCCAAGCTGAGCCGCACTTTATCAAAAGAGCTCCTAAAATCAAGTTAAAGATAGACGTTGCCTCTAAACATCCCGCCCAGGCCTGTGCCAGCCTCACTTCCCTCCCTCCGTCCTCCTCCTCTCCTCCCCCGCTGTGCCTGGCCCTGTGCTCGGCCGCGCTAACGAGCATCGGAAGCTACTGTATGTCCAGAGCATCTTGGCAGCGCCCAATCGTCTTTGCTCCTTTCATACCCTCATCATCAACCCCCCCCCCCCCCCACTCCCTCCATCCCCACCCAGCCCCCTACTCTCCGTCCCTCCAGCCTCAGAATAGGGCCTGGGTTGGGTCCATGGTAATTGTCATTCCAAAGACGAACTGGCCTAGTTTCAATTCAACAGACAAGTGTAAGAAGCTCGGCCCACAAAAGCCAGGATGTCTGCGAAGTGTGTGTGGGGCTACTATACAACATAATCACACTTCCCTAAACAACACAGAGGAACCAATCCGATTACAAGGCGGCTTTTTGGATCGGAATATGAATGTCAAAGCTTCCTACTTAGGCAGCGAGTCTTTTATGTACCTAAGTTTTCCTTAACAAGGAGAGAACAGGTGATATTTTAAGGAGTCAGCTGTGTAGCATATTGATTTCTGGACACTCTGGGAAAGCTGAATGATTTCACACAGACATGTGAGGCTAACCTGATGCACAGTCAGCACTCTTAGCTCTGAGAGGCTTGCTGAATCAGTGAAGTGATCGGGGGGGGGGGGGGGGGGGGGGTAGAAAGCAGAAAATGGGACAAGAGTTGGAAAACAAAACAAAAAAATGTGCTGGATATGAAGAATTAGCTCGAAAATCTTGGAACTGAGAGGCTCCAAGAAAAAGAAATGTGTCCAAATTGCTGTCTCCTGGTATTTTCTATTCAACTGATGATGATGATGATGATGATGCAGCAGCACATGTGGCAAAAGTTTGATAACTCAATCTTCATTATGTTCTTCATCATGTTCAGATGAAGATCAGGTGAAACTTTGTTCATTTATGCTTCATGATTATTTAGGAGCCTTTCATTATGATTTCTACCAGGAGTAAGAGGAGACAGGAAGTAGTATTCATTCATTATTGCCATGTAAACAGAGTATGCACCTTTACATTTGTGTGATTTTGACATTTTAATTGCACAGTCCTCCAGGCATCTGCGGTTATTTCCAAAGGTTTCTGAAACCCAAGAGTTTTATATTAGTTGATATAAATATATCCTAATAGATGATTTCCTGGAAATTCAATTGAGAACCATTTACAGATCTGATAATCAGATGGGAATGTCTGTTTGTTCTCTAATCTAGTAATTAAAATACTTGAAGAATCAACATCCTTCATTAAAGTCATGGGAAATCTGCAGCATTGCCTGATATGACCTAATGCAACCAGAGATATTAAAGGGATAGTTAGTATAAATAGTCTCTGATGGTTGAGAAATCTCTATCATCTACTGGAATATATCCTCATTTCAACTGCAAATCATCTAAATGAATTAAAAAAAAGAACAAAGTGTTTCTTAAATGTCTGAAGTCATCTTATCCCAAACTCCAAAGACAAGAAACAGCTGATGGAAACCGTCTCCGATCACACTGACACAGCGCCAGGAGACTCCTGATTGAAACGTTAAACTTTAACCTGCGATGACCCCGACCAAAAACCCTGCCCTGACCTCTCAGTGTGGCGTGATCTAAACACACACACACACAAACTTCTGATACTCTCCAGCCGGGATGAACTGCCCCCCCCGACACACACACACACACATCATGTCCTGCTCTGATAGTGATATGAGTGTGTGAGTGTGTGTGTGTGTTCGAGGTGACAGAGACATCAAGGCAAACACACACACGTCCACAGGCACACACACACACACATATATATACAAAACAACACTAAAGCCAGGATTGTTCTGTGTCAAGGCGTCACCGTGGCAACGCTGCAAACCTAAACGGCAGTTGTTGTGCATTAGAAAACACACACGGTAATTGTATTTCCCTTTGTGTTTCAGAGAAGTTAACAATGGTGATGATGATGAGAAGCTTTGAGCTGGAAGTTAAAACCACATCTAGACTTATAACGTTAATTAATCTGTCAAGCATTACTAAGAAGGAGCTTTACTGCAAACTGCTATAGGTTGTCTTCACTTTGAATAAACGCTACCAGCACTGAAAACCCACAGCAGGAGATATATGAGGCGCCTGGTGTCTATGCATCCCATAAATAAACCATATGCAGGGCCACTGAGGTCATAACCTCAACTGATATGAACACGATTAAAGTATCATTAGTTGGTTTAGAAATGCCTCCAAAGACTAATAACAGCAATCACTTACATATATTACAACAGTTTTGGGATAATAATGGATGTCACAGAGGAATAAGATGTATTAGACGTTGGATACACACACAACACTTGTAAGTAGAATCAGTTTGTTGTTGGTTTGACTCAGCACATGAGATTTGTGGGCAATAAATTAAAAAAAAGATTGCAGAAAATTGCAGCCTTATCTTTAAAAGCAAACAAAGTTCTGTTTCAGTTCAGAGACGTTGGATTTCCCCACAAGACTTTAACTTCTCACAGTGTGAAAAAAGCATATGTGGAAATATCAAAAAACATATTAACTGGTGAGAACTTTCTGAGAGAAGTACTGTAGGAGGATTTTTACTCATGACATCAGTACTGGATTTCTAAAATGAATGCTCATAATTACATAAGAGCAGTTACCTTTCGGTTAGGAGTGTAACTGCCCAAAACAAGAAATCAACAATCATCAAATTATGATCTAAGAAAGCTAAAAAAATGTTCCTTAGGTTTAATCCTCCTGTTGTCCTCGAGTCAAGGAAGGAAGGGAGGAGGGAAGAACGAAGGAAGGGAGGGAGGATGGAAGGAAGGAAAGGAGGGAAGAAGCAAGGAAAGGAGGGAGGAAGGAAGGAAGGGAAGAAAGGAAAGAAGGAAGGGAGGAAGGAAGGATAGAGGAAAGAAGGAAGGAAAGAATGAGGGAGGGAGGGAGGGAGGGAGGAAGGGAGGAAAGAAAGGACAGAGGAAAGAAGGAAGGGAGGGGGAGGAAAGAAAGAGAGAAGGACAGAGTGAGGAAGGAAAGAAAGGAAGGAAGGACAGTAGGGGGAGGAAAGAAGGAACAGTCAAAACAGACAGGGGTCAATTTGACCCGGGAGGACGAAACGCAGCTTTTCTTTATGTCAAACTTCCAGATTTGATGAATAAATCTGTTAAAATGTTTTTTATGTGAGGAGGGTCTGAAGGTGGAGGAGGGTCTGAAGGTGGAGGCGGGCTGGGTGTAGCCTCGGGGTTGAGATCAGCAGGACATAAAAGCGTTTACTGCTCCTGTTTACGACGCTGTTTATTAGTGCGGTGGGACTGCGTGGGTCCGTCTCTCTCTCTCTCTCTCTCCCTCTCTCTCTCTCTCTCTCTCTCTCTCTCTCTCTGCCTTGGTTGTTACCTCTCTACGTGAAACCTGCTGTTGATCTCAGCTGCCATGTGCTTCTGATCACCGAGAGCACCCGCAAACACTTCCTGAGCTGCTTCCTGTCCTGCACTGGCCTGCTACTGGAAAAAAAAATCCTTTTCTCTTCTCTCAATACTCCGTTTTCTTTATTCTAACAAACCGATGAGCAAACATGAGTAATATGCAGACGAGAATGCATTTCAGATTTCAGCTCTTCCGATTATCCGTCTCTGAACATAGTAAAACTCCTGAACGCAGGACTGGCGTGTTAAGTGTTTTGCTTATGAGAGCAGGACAGGAGCAGGAAAGCCTCTAATCCCATCATCCCTCCCTTCTAGCCCCCCACCCCCCCCCACCCCCCACCCCCACCCCCGCCCACCCCCAGGACCTGCCTTCACTTACAGCACAAACAGACCACAGAGAGGAGCCTCTGTTTGGAAGAAAGAACAACTGGAGCACAGTTGTCCTGAGACATCTTTACTAGACATCTATACTAACACACAGCCTGGACACTGTACTGTTATCCTCTGGAAGCAGGATTATTATAACAAAGCTAACCAGAAAAGGAAGCTGCTGTTCTTTTATTGGTTTATATTTCACTGTAAAAATGACCTGAAACTGCCCAACTGCCCAACTTCAGGAAGCAGGCTGTTTCTATTCAATGAAGGCCAGTGTGCCAGTGAACTGAGCAAAGTGCTTGTACTTGTATTGTACTCTAAACTACGTCAGTGAAGCGGACCATCAGCGCATGGTTGGAGACTGTGGTCCAATTTCGTGATGCCAAAAAACACCACAATCTTGTAAATAAATGTCAAAAATAGTCTCATAGAAATGTCAACGAACCCAATGAGGCATCTTCACATTGCTTCTTTTGTCTAAGCTAAATCTAAAAAAAAATCATTTTAATACACAAAAATCAGAAACCGGAAATATTTAACATTTTTGTCTCCGGCAGACGTAAGCATGGAGGGGATCATGTGTTTGGTTGGTTGGTTGGTTGTGTGTGTGTGTGTATGTGTGTGTGTGTGTGTGTATCTCTTGTTGAAAACTAATCAGCCTAAAAATTTGTGTGCACATTTATTACTGTTAGCTCAAGGATTGTATGGCTGGAAAACCTATTTTATTTTAATTATTATTACTATTGTAATTATTATTGATATTAATATCATTACGATTGACATTACATTATATGCTTTGTGGGTTTACAGGAATGTGTGGGATGGTTGGTAATTGAGAGCCTTATGCTGTATGTGATTGTGATGTTGTAATGTATGTTTTCTGTTGGACCCCCTTGAAAACGAGATGGTTCATCTCAAGGGGCTATCCATTAATAAAAAATGTAATTCAAATTTAATCTATAACGCGATTCCTTATAAACTGACAGTAAATCTTAGCATTTTGTCTTTAGCATTTTACGATACGCGTTAGCAAAAAGCATTTCCGGCTAACAACAAGAATGCTGTACCGAATCTTTTAGAGGCCACATTTTGACCTGAACTGACATCTGTACAAAAGTTTGGTGTCCTCTTGAACATTATCTTCACCAGGGGTGTAAAACATGCGGCCCGTGGGCCAAAACCGGCCCACCGAGGGGGGCAATCCGGCCCACTTTCCTTTTCTGTGTTCTTTCCTTCCTTCCTTCCACCTGTCCTTCCTCCCTTTCCTTCCTTCTTTCCTTCCGTCCATCCTACCTTTCTTCCTTCCTTCCTTTTGTCTATCTTTCCTTCCTTCCCTTCTTTTTTCCTTCCTCCCTTTTTGTCTTCCTGTCTTCTCTTCCTTCCTTCCTTCCTTCTTTCCTTCTTTCCTTCCTTCCTTCCATCTTTTAATGGTCCGGCCCACATTAGATCAAATTGGTCTGTATGTGGCCCTTGAATGAGAATGAGTTTGACTCCTCTGATCTACACTACATTATTCTAACCATCTTAAACTAAGCAGTAACTATCCTATACTAAAGCCCTTTATTAAAAACTTTGCATAAATCTATATACGAATGCTTACACACCTCACTCTTCTAGTTGCTCATTAAACTGTCGGAAGAATTAATTGATTATCAAATTTTGTTGATTAATTTTCTTTCTCATCAAAAAGTCTTCTGTAGATTAATTGTCACGTAACACAAATTGATGCTTTTGGGGCTGCAACTAATAATTATATTTCATTATCATCTTATCTTGATTATTTTCTCGATTCATTGCTCGATTGTTCAGTCAATAAAAAACATCAGAAAACTGTGAAACGTGTTGATCACGGTATCACAGACATTTCTCACATTTTGAGAATATATAAAACTATCAAATATTTGGTGTTTTTTGCTTCAAAAAGCGACTTCAATGAATCATTAATTATAAAAAAGTAAATACAGATTCAGTTTTATTTCCATTGACTAATCACTGAATCAAGTAATAATAATAATAATAAAAAAGAACAATACATTTTATTGTTAAAAGTCTCATTCAGTGTTACTAATGACTGCTTCGGGAGACTCTAGGGCAGGGGTGTCAAACATGCGGCCTGTGGGCCAGAACCAGCCCGCCGAGGGGTGCACTCCGGCCCACTTTCCTACCTGTGTTCTCTTCCATCTGTCCTTCCTACCTTTCTTCCTTCTGTCCTTCCCGCCATCTGTCCTTCCTCCCTTTCTTCCTTCTGTCCTTCCTTCCTTCCTTCCTTCCATCTGTCCTTCCTACCTTTCTTCCTTCTGTCCTTCCTCCCTTTCTTCCTTCTGTCCTTCCATCCATCTGTCCTTCCTACCTTTCTTCCTTCTGTCCTTCCTCCCTTTCTTCCTTCTGTCCTTCCATCCATCTGTCCTTCCTACCTTTCTTCCTTCTGTCCTTCCTCCCTTTCTTCCTTCTGCCCTTCCTTCCCTTCTTATTTCCTTCCTTCTTTCCTTCCTTCCTTCCTTCCTTCCTTCCTTTTAATGATCCGGCCCATACGAGATCAAATTGGTCTGTATGTGGCCCTTGAACGAAAA